>NC_041386.1:35098269-35137277 GCF_002162155.2 Triticum dicoccoides | reverse complement strand
CGACATACTTCTTCCTCCTATATATACCCATATACCCCGAAAACATCCAGGAGCACCACGAAACCCTATTTCCACCGCCTCAACCTTCTGTACCCGTGAGATCCCATCTTGGGGCCTTTCTGGCGCTCTACCGGAGGGGGAATCGATCACGGAGGGCTTCTACATCAACACCATGGCCTCTCCGATGATGTGTGAGTAGTTTACCACAGACCTTCGGGTCCATAGTTATTAGCTAGATGGCTTCTTATCTCTCTTTGGATCTCAATACAAAGTTCTCCTCGATTCTCTTGGAGATCTATTCGATGTAATTCTTTTTGCGGTGTGTTTGTCGAGATCCGATGAATTGTGGGTTTATGATCAAGACTATCTATGAACAATATTTGATGCTTCTCTGAAATCTTTTATGCATGATTTAAATATCTTTGCAAGTCTCTTCGATTTATCAGTTTGGTTTGGCCTACTACATTGATCGTTCTTGCAATGGGAGAAGTGCTTAGCTTTGGGTTCAATCTTGCGGTGTCCTTTCCCAGTGACAGCAGGGGCAGCAAGGCACGTATTATATTGTTGCCATCGAGGATAAAAAGATGGGGTTTATATCATATTTCTTGAGTTTATCCCTCTACATCATGGTCATCTTGCCTAATGTGTTACTCTGTTCTTATGAACTTAATACTCTAGATGCCTGCTGGATAGCGGTCGATGTGTGGAGTAATAGTAGTAGATGCGGAATCGTTTCGGTCTACTTATCACGGACGTGATGCCTATATACATGATCATGCCTAGATATTCTCATAATTATTTGCTTTTATATCAATTGCTCGACAGTAATTTGTTCACCCACCGTAGAATTTGCTATCTTGAGAGAAGCCACTAGTGAAACCTATGGCCCCCGGGTCTATCTTCCATCATATTGTTTCCATATCAATTTGCTATTTCTATTACCATTTATTTTGCAATCTTTATTTTCCAATCTAAATCATAAAAATACCAAAAATATTTATCTTATTATCTTTATCAAATCTCACTTTCGTAAGTGACCGTGAAGGGATTGACAACCCCTTTATCGCGTTGGTTGTGAGGTTCTTGATTGTTTGTGCAGGTACTAGGTGACTTGTGTGTTACCTCCTACTGGATTGATACCTTGGTTCTCAAAAACTGAGGGAAATACTTACGCTACTGTGCTGCATCACCCTTTCCTCTTCAAGGGAAAACCAACGCATGCTCAAGAGGTAGCAGCGGTCTTCTTCCGGTGATCTGCCTTGCCTTTGAAATGCTTGCCTTGCTTTCGACATTGACGGTTGGTCAGAAGAAATCGACGATGCCCCAGGTACACATTCTTCCTGCATTTGTTCAGATATATACTTTCGGTGTCATCTAAATAGTGCGTGCACGCATGGTATCTCTTGTTTGTATGTCCTGAAAGGTTACTAAGAGCATGCCAATCATTGATGGTTACAAATAGCAACACATAGGTCAAATTCCTGCTGTTTGTGCTCATCCCACACACGTACACCGTTTCCATTCAACAGCTGTAAAAGTTCTTCAACTAATGGCCTTGGGTACACATCAATGTCGTCGTCGGGTTGCTTAGGGCCTTGGATGAGAACTGGCATCATAATGAACTTCCGCTTCATGCACAACCAAGGAGGAAGGTTATAGGTACATAGAGTCATGGGCCAGATGCTGTGATTGCTGCTCTGCTCCCCAAAAGGATTAATGCCTTCCGTGGTTAAACCAAACCATGTGTTCCTTGCGTCACCTGCAAAGTCCTCCCAGTACTTTCTCTCGATTTTTCTCCACTGCGACCCGTCAGCGGGTGCTCTCAGCTTCATGTCTTTCTTACGATCCTCTCTATGCCATCGCATCAACTTGGCATGCTCTTTGTTTCTGAACAGATGTTTCAACCATGGTATCATAGGAGTATATGACATCTGTCGGAGTAATGGGCCACGGGTAGGCCAACCCGAGCCCCACGACCTTTCAAGACATCAGGGCAGGCTGCGCCCCTCAAGACCACATGGCGAAGAGCCGCCTCCTGGGGAGTCTACAGCAAGGCGGCCGACTGCCCGCTCACGGCCGAGTCCCAGGGACGACTTCCAGAGAAGCCGGCTTTGGGGAGTCGGTCGGTGACTCCAACAAACCGTGACCTCATCGAGGGGGGCGGGGCAGGGGCGTGGCTACAATGAAGCCCACTCCCCGCCCCTTACCAAGGGCAGGCATGGCTACAGCGCGCCATACTTGGGAAGATCTCCCCGCGGAGTGGCAATGTTGCCCAGCCGGCCCTGACATCAGCACCATTGTACCTTGTCCTGCGCCCACGACGGCTTGTCTGTACGGCCTAGAGGCAGCAGGGCCCACCAGCCAGCGAGACCTCAGGAGACGGCGGGAGCACCGCCAGTCGGACCCAATGGGAGTCAGACTGGGGGAGTCGGCCGAGCCCTCCCCCAGGCCCACGCGCCATTAATCAAGAAGAGATGGGGAGTGGCCACAGTGATCGCCCGCCAGGCGGCGGGGCTGTTGCCACGACCCCATGACCAAGCTTGCATCATCAGGAGCACGACTACAGTGATCAGCAGCCGGCAAGACCCGCCCGCGGAGGACGCGGCCTGTCGGCTCCGTACCACACCAGTCGGCGGGCCCCAACAGTCGGCGAAGAAGTCGGAGGTCGGAGACACTGACGGCTGGGCCCGCGCCCAGTCACATTACCATTGTACCCCTGTGGGGTAGGCCTATATAAACCCCCCAGGGCACCCATGCAAAGGGTTGGATCCCAGTAGTTCTATACCTCACCAGATAGAGGGAGAGAGCTAGCTTTGCCCTCTCCTACCACCATACACAGCTCAAGGAGCAACCGTGTAAACACTTGACCATAGTGATCATGCAGAGACCCCGCAGAGTAGCAATAGGGGTATTATCTCCCCGGAGAGCCCCGAAGCTGGGTAAGATTCGCTGGCGTGCATGTCTTCGCCTCATCCCGTTTCCAGGCACCGGCGACGTTCTACTCGCCCCCATTGGCATATGTCGCACCAAACCCCCGACATTTGGCGCCCACCATGGGGCATGGTGCACCGCCGTCCAGAGATCTGTTCTGGACGGGAACCCTTTTCCTCCCTGGCGAGCGCAGCCAGCCAGGCACGCCAGACGAAGTTTGTGTCGACGCGCTGCGCGGCGTGGAGATCACCTGCATAGCCAGCTCCTTGGACGAACTTGTCGGCGAGGTCCACCTCTCCAACGAACCTGCGTCTGACGCAGGCGTAGGCGCCCCCGAAAACCTCCTCGCGGGCCTCCTCGATCAACTCCACGTTTCCAGCGAGCCTACCGTAGACTTGGAGTCCGTAGGCGCACCGACCCGATGCTGGTCGACTCTGACACCGCGTCGGTCGACGCTTTCCCCTGCAATGTGGTGGTCTACGACGAACCTCTCCCCCACGCAGAGAGCGACGGGAGCATCGTCACTGAGGTGTTGGTCATCAGTCATGACGAGTTCCCTGGTGGAAGGGCGCCCGACTCACTCGGCGCGGCGCTGCAAGACCTAGCTGCGCCCATTCCAGAAGATGCTGACGCAGAGACGTTAGAAGCGCGCCGCCTTCAGCTTGTTGAAGGCGCGAAGAAGCTAGCCAGCATGAGACGCTTGTCAGAAGCTTACCAGCGGGAGATGGATCGCGCTATTGGCGGCTCGCCGGCTCCGGCAGGGCCCAGCCACCTTGGCGCGGTTCGGCAGCACGGCGTAGCCATCGCCAGCCTGTTTGGGGCTAGCCGCCCCGTGTACGCCATGCCAACGGAGAACATCCGACCCGCCCAGGCAGCGGAGGATGAGCTGGACAATTTTGAGGGCGAAGAGCGCCGCCTCATGATGGAGCGAGTCCAGCGGCTCCTCGACGCGGCCGCTACACAGAACGAGGCCGGCTGCCGCACGGAGGCACTGCAGCGGCCGAACGACGACCCGCACCAAGATCAAGGCGCGACGTCTCGGACACCGACTGGCGGTACCCGAGGAAGGAAGGACAAGGAGCCGGCTGTTAGCCACAGTCGGACTCAGATTACCATAGAGCGCGACCGAGACGGCCGCCCGAGAGCAGTGGAACGATGGGACGACTGTCTGCCTCCCCCTCCCCGCAAGGAGAGGCGAGTCTCCCCGCCGCCTGTTGACCATCCGACTCTCGGTGACCACCTTGGGCGCCGAGAGGGAGTTGGGGAGAATGACGCCCGCCACCGGATCGACCGACTTCACCGGTCCCTGGCGCTGGAAGAAGAAGACGAGCTGGGTCCGGCTTGTTTCGGGCCCCGCATTCATGACGAGACCTTTCCCAAAGGGTTCATGCTCCCAAGAGACACGCCCAAGTATACCGGCTCCGTGAAGCCAGAAGACTGGCTAATCGACTACTCCACGGCTGTCAGCATAGCAAACGGCAACAAGCGTGTCATCGTAAAGTACGTTCCGCTCATGCTCCAGGGCACGGCCCAGACATGGCTGAACAGCCTAAAGCCCCGCAGCATCAACAGCTGGGTCGACTTCATTGAAGCATTCGTTCGCAACTTCACCAGCACGTACAAGCATCCTCCCAAGCCTCGCCAGCTCTCCCTATGCGTGCAAGGTCCTGATGAGTCGACTCGCGACTACCTCACACGTTGGGCTGACCTCCGGAACTCCTGCGAGGGCGTGCACGAGGTGCAGGCCATCGAGTACTTCACAGCCGGGTGCCGAGAAGGCACCCTCCTCAAGCACAAGATCCTTTGCGACGAGCCAGAAACCCTCGACGAGCTGCTGATCATAGCGGACAAGTACGCTACGGCCGACTCCTCCATGAAGACGGAAATTCAAATCAGCACGACTGACAAAGTAGCTCCTCAGGCTCCAAGAACTCCGGCAGCAGACGCCGGCCGGCGACAACAGCAGGGCGACCACAAGCGCAAGGCCCCGCAGCCGGCTTCCAGCAGCCGGCAGGTCGCGACCGTCAAAGCCCAGCAGCCAGAAGAGCAGCCTCCGCCCAAGCGACAGAAAGGCGGCAAGCCGAACTGGTTGCCGGCCTTCTCCTACGAGCAGACCTTGGATGGACCTTGCAAGTTCCACAGCGGCGCGAAGCCATCAAATCACACCACCCGGAAGTGCCACTGGCTCACCAGGATCACCAAGGGAGACGGCCTCCTGCCACCCCCGCCTGCTGGGCAGCCGCCTCCGCCCCAGCAGCCGGCAGTCAGGCCAGTCGGCGCAGTACAAGACGAGTACCCTGAAGAGCACGGAGCCTACATGGTGTTCACTAGTGTGGCTGACGACCGACGCAGCAGGCGGCTGCAGCGACAAGAGGTGAACGCGGTAGCCTCAGAGACGCCAGAGTTCATGCACTGGTCAGATAGGCCCATCAGCTGGAGCAGGGCTGACCACCCAGAAGTGATGTCGAGTCCGGGCTCCTACGCCTTGGTCCTGGACGCCACCTTTGCCACGGACAAATGGGCCACGCGTTTCTCGCGAGTTCTGATAGATGGGGGCAGCAGCATCAACATCCTGTACAAGGACACCATGGAGAAGTTAGGAATCAAGCAGAGACAGCTTTAGAACAGCCGGACTGTGTTCCACGGCATTGTTCCTGGGCTTTCTTGTTCACCAATCGGCAAGATCCTGATTGACGTCCTCTTTGGGGACAGAGATCACTTCCAAAGAGAGTTTGTTTGGTTTGAGGTGGTGGACCTCGAGAGCCCATACCATGCGCTACTTGGCCGGCCCGCCTTGGCCAAGTTCATGGCGGTCCCCCACTATGCCTACCTCAAGATGAAGATGCCCAGTTCCAGGGGAATTCTGACTGTGGCCGGCGACTACCAGAAGTCGTCCGCTTGCGCGGCCGAGAGCAGTCGGCTGGCCGAGTCCCTGGTGATTGCGGCCAAGAAGCGACTCCTTGAGCGAGCTGTGGCGATGGCCGGCAAGCAGCCGGAGATATCGCCCGACCCGAAGGAGTCAGAAGCCGAAGGTTCGTTCAAGCCGGCCAAAGAGACAAAGAAGATACCCTTGGATCCGGAACACCCAGAGAGGTACGCCGTCGTAGGTGCAAACCTCGACAGCAAATAGGAAGGCGAGCTCGTCAATTTCCTCCATGAGAATCGGGACATCTTCGCATGGTCTCCCAAAGACATGCCAGGTGTGCCGACGGAATTCGCCGAGCACAAGTTACACGTCCGATCTGATGCAAAGCCGGTCAGGCAGCCCCTGCGCTGCTTATCAGAAGAGAAGAGAAGAGTTGTCGGAGAAGAGATAGCCCGACTCCTAGCAGCCGGCTTCATTATGGAAGTTTTCTTCCCGGAGTGGCTGGCAAATCCGGTCCTGGTGCTAAAGAAGAACAAGCAATGGCGAATGTGTATTGACTACATGAGCCTCAACAAGGCCTGCCCCAAGGACCCATTTGCTCTGCCGAGAATTGATCAGGTGATAGACTCCACAGCCAGATGCGAGCTGTTGAGTTTCTTGGATGCATACTCAGGATATCACCAGATCAAGCTGAACCCGGCTGATAGATTGAAGACCGCCTTCATCACGCCGTTTGGAGCATTCTGCTACCTCACCATGACGTTCGGCTTGAGGAATGCCGGCGCCACCTTTCAGCGTTGCATGCAGAAGTGCCTCCTCAAGCAGCTCGGTAGGAACGCCCACGTTTATGCGGACGACGTGGTGGTGAAGACAGAAAAGCGAGGAACATTACTGGAAGACCTCAAGGAGACCTTTGAGAACCTGCGCCGGTTCCAGATCAAGCTCAACCCCGAGAAGTGTGTCTTCGGAGTACCAGCCGGCCAGTTGCTAGGTTTCCTGCTCTCTGAACGCGGCATAGAATGCAACCCAGTAAAAATCAAGGCCATCGAGAGAATGGAGGTACCTAGTCGACTGCTGGATGTGCAGAAGTTCACCGGCTGCTTGGCGTCCATCAGCCGATTCATCAGTCGGCTGGGCGAGAAAGCTCTCCCCTTATACCAACTCATGAAGAAGACCACTTTTTTCGAGTGGAACCATAAGGCGGATGAAGCTTTCCACCAGTTGAAGAAGATGCTGACTACTCCACCCGTCCTGGCGGCTCCGACTCCCAAGGAACCTATGCTCCTGTACATCGCCGCCACCAGCCGAGTAGTCAGCACAGTCATTGTAGTAGAGCGCAAGGAGAAAGGCAAGGCGCTACCTATCCAGAGACCAGTATATTACCTGAGCGAGGTATTGTCGACCTCCAAGCAGAACTACCCCCACTACCAGAAGATGTGCTATGGCGTCCACTTTGCTGCCAAGAAATTAAATCCTTACTTTCAAGAACATCCAATCACGGTGGTCTGCACGGCTCCACTTGCCGAGATCATCGGCAGCCGTGATGCCTCTGGTCGAGTGGCCAAGTGGGCCATAGAGCTGGCTCCTTACACCATCTACTACCAGCCCCGCATCGCTATCAAATCACAAGCACTGGCCGACTTCCTCGTCGACTGGGCCGAGACCCAGTACCTGCCTCCAGCACCTGACTCCACCCATTGGCGGATGCACTTTGACGGCTCCAAGATGCGCACCGGCTTGGGTGTCGGCATCGTCCTCACCTCTCCCAAAGGCGACAAGCTCAAATATGCACTACAAGTCCATTTTGCCGCCTCCAACAACGTGGCCGAGTACGAGGCGCTCATTTACGGGCTCCGGCTTGCCAAAGAACTTGGCATCCGCCGGATCTTGTGCTATGGCGACTCAAACTTAGTAGTCCAGCAGTCGTCTAGCGACTGGGACGCCAAAGACGCAAACATGGCGAGCTACCGTTTCCTCGTGCAGCAACTCAGCGGGTATTTCGAAGGGTCCGAGTTCCTCCATGTGCCAAGAAACGACAACGACCAAGCAGACGCCTTGGCACGAATCGGCTCTACCCGCCAAGCAATACCATCTGGCGTCAACCTTCAACGCCTCCTCAAGCCGTCTGTCAAGCCTTCACCAGAATCAGACTCCATCTTTGTGCCGGTTCCTCCCGAAGACGGCGAACCCGACTCCAGAGTTCCGGCAGTCGGAACGGGGACTTTGGCGGGCGACTCCAAAGCTGCCACAGTCGAGCCTGGCCCGGGGACTGCGGTGACGAACTTGAAGATTCCAGAACTCGGCCCAAGGACCGAGCCAGTCGGCCTGGGGACTTCATCAGCCCAACAAGTGGTTGTTGACTCCAGCCCGCCGCCTCCCAGCCCAGTCGCCCTCGTCCAAGTCGCAGTTCTGATAGTCGACGAAATAGCAGCACCCTCATGGGCCCAGCCCATCCTCAAATTTCTGGTGAACAAAGAGCTACCAACTGATGAGACCTCAGCTCGGCAAGTACAACGCCGGGCAGCAGCCTATACCATAATCAACAGAGAGCTGGTCAGGCGCAGCATCACTGGTGTCTACCAGCGCTGCGTAGAGCCAGAGCAAGGCCAGGCGATCCTCAAAGACATCCATCAAGGCGAATGTGGCCACCATGCGGCTTCAAGAGCACTCGTCGCCAAAGCTTTTCGGCACGGTTTCTTTTGGCCGACTGCCTTGGAAGAGGCCAAGGAGTTGGTCCAAAAATGCAAACGGTGCCAAAAGTTCAGCTCCAAGCCACACCAGCCAGCTTCCGCGCTCAAGACCATCCCCATTGCTTGGCCTTTCGCTGTTTGGGGCCTAGACATGGTGGGACTATTCAAAACAGCACGAGGTGGTCTGACTCACCTACTTGTCGCAGTGGACAAGTTCACCAAGTGGGTGGAAGTAAAGACAATTAAGAAACTGAATGGTCCGACTGCCGTGACCTTCATCACCGATATCACAATTCGGTACGGCATACCACACAGCATCATCACCGACAACGGCACAAATTTTGCCAAAGGCGCCTTGGCCCGTTTCTGCGCAACACAGGGCATCCGACTGGACCTAGTGTCCGTCGCCCACCCACAGTCAAACGGCCAAGTGGAGCGAGCAAACGGCCTCATCCTGTCCGGCATCAAGCCTCGGTTGATCGAGCCTCTGGAGCGGTCGGCTGGCTGCTGGCTCGACGAGCTACCGGCCATCCTCTGGAGTCTGTGCACGACTCCAAACAAGTCAACCGGCTTCACGCCCTTCTTCCTCGTCTATGGTGCCGAAGCCGTCATCCCAACGGACATAGAGTTCGACTCCCCACGAGTCGCCATGTACACCAAGGAGGAAGCAGAAGAAGCACGACAAGACGGCGTCGATCTGATGGAAGAGGGCCGGATGTTGGCACTCAGCCGGTCCAGCATCTACCAGCAGAGCCTGCGCCGATACCACAACAGGAAGGTTAGGCCAAGATCTTTCCAAGAAGGCGACCTTGTACTCCGCTGACCCAGCGAACAGCCAGCCAGCACAAGCTGTCGCCGCCTTGGGAAGACCCTTTCATCAACAGCAAAGTACTAGGCAATGACTCCTACTACCTGATCGACGCTCAGAAGCCCCGAGCACGCAAGAGGGACGACTCCGACAAGGAGACAGAGCGGCCATGGAATGAAAATCTTCTCCGAAGATTTTACAGTTGATGAAGTATGTACCACGCTACCCTTTGTATTAAAGTACCAAGACTTCGGGCCCCCCGAGATGAGCTCGGGGACTGCCCTCTTTTGTCTATATGATAAAAATTATGCCTACAAGTATGTTACTCTTTGTCATGCCGCTTGGCACCGGGCTCGACAAGTTGGCCCAGGGACTTGCCGCCTTGCACTATGAAATGCTTCCTGCAGCCGTCTTCTGTCAGAAGCCGCAGCTCACAGAGCGACTGTAAAGTGGGCAGAGGTAAGGTAGAATGGGTGATCGCACGAAAAATGGCTAGGGACTCAAAAGCGTAAAACATAGCTCAAGACGGCTTCCAAGCCCTTCTCGCAAACTGACTCTCGGACAGTCGGATTGTCGTTTTCCATACAACTTGCTCAGACAATCTTAAAATCGGCTAAGTACTTGCTTTCCCAAAGTAGCCTAGCACTTGATCCAGCAATAGTCTGCAGAGCGGCTGTCCGATTGGCAAGGCAGGCAACTAGGAGAAAGCGGCAAAGGAAAACAGCCAAAAGAACAATGAGCAAGAAAAGATAGACATATATATATAACACAGGCCCTTGGCCGAATTGTCAAGCAGAGGTTCAAAATACACCCCGCAGGTGGAATTGTGCGAATTAACAAGTTCTTCAAAAGACTACTGAAGCAGATAAAACAAAAGACACAGCGGCAGCTTAGGAGGCGGCAGACGGAGTCGGGGGGTCGGAGGAGGCGCCAGCATCAGTCATCGGGTGGTCGACCGGCTAGTCTCGGCTTGATTGCCTCCGGCAGCAGTCGGATCGGTCGCACCCGCCTCGTTGCTGGAGGCGTCGTCGGGCTGAGGCTGGCCGTCTGCTCTGTCTTCTGGTGCCTCCACCTCGCCCTCATCCTCCGCCTCGTCCTCCTCCTCGACGCTGGAGCCGATCACCTCCGCCGTAGTCTGGGTTCATCCCAAACCACTCCGGCGGGACCTCCTCGCCGTCTTCAGACTGCTCGGGGACGAAGATGCTTGTGTCGGTGTACTCGGCGATCGCCGCAGCACGCTTGACGAGGGCGTCTACCGCAGCCGCCAGCTCCGGCTGGGCCTCCGACCGAAGCGTGGCCAACCGGTCTAGATCCAGCCCCGGGTACCACGCCTTGACGAACTCCAAGGCCCGGCGCGCTCCAGCCCGGGCCGAAGAGCCCTTCCAGGCCTCGAGGCGACCAGCCGCGACCTCCAACCAGTTGGCCGTCAGGCTGGGGGTGCGCGGAGCCTGCATATCTGGCCAAAGGGCGGAGATCATCTAGGCGCTGACGCGCTGAAGCCGGTGCAGCATCCGGTGAGCCGGCCGGAGGCGAGCCTCGATACTCAAGATGTGCTCATCAAGAGTTCGGGGGGCATCGG
Organism: Triticum dicoccoides; assembly: GCF_002162155.2. Lineage (NCBI taxonomy): Eukaryota > Viridiplantae > Streptophyta > Magnoliopsida > Poales > Poaceae > Triticum > Triticum dicoccoides. Next base: position 35,126,403 of record NC_041386.1, on the reverse strand, counting down.
CGGTGATCTCTGCGCCCTCCACCCTCCGACTTGCACGATCGGCATCAATGGCTTGGATAGCAGCCTGAGACTGCCCAGGGAAGAAGTCTGCAAAATACATGAAGAAACAAAAAAGCGATTCAAAAACCAGGAGTCGGCACGACCTAGGTCGGCGGCTCAAAGAAAGAAAACAAAGAGACTCACCATCAACAATGTCTTCGATCTCATGGAAGCCGGAGGACAGCATCGCCTCTTTGTCAGACCAGGAAGACCGCTCGCTCGCGAACTCGGCCAGGAGGGCGGCCTCCGTCTCCTCCGCCTCCCTCTGCGACTTCGCGAGCAGCCCCTTCTGCTCTGCCAACTGAGTGGTCAGCAGATCGCGCTCCGTGGCGAGCTTGCCGCACTCCTCCCCTTTGCCGAGCAGGGCAGAGTTGGCTTCGCTCAGCTACTGTTGAAGAGCAGCGTTGGCCCCTGAAGGAAAGAAAGAAAGACAACAGTCGTCAATAAAGTAGGTCGCCGGGGAGATCCGGCCCGACTGCTCAGCAGTCGGCCCGAATCTCGGGGACTACAGCCCGCGGGTGCGCTAGCGCGCCCCCGCAGAGAAGAGAAAAAGGAGAAGGACTTACTCCGGCTCTCCGCCAAGTCGGCGGTCCGCTTGCCCAACTCTTCAACATTACGGTTGAAGGCGGTGACGCGGAGGTTGTGGTAGTCCTGCAACAAGCATTTCAGACAAAGTTAGTACCCAGAAGTTCATCAAATTGGAGTTCTGGACCGCCTGCTCAGCAGCCGACCCGAAACTCGGGGACTACACCCAGTGGGTGCGCTGGCGCGCCCCCACAGAGAGGAACAAGAAAAATAAAGGCCCAAAGAAAAGACATACCCGGACGGCCGCCCGCGACGCCAGGAACGCCTAGGTGCAGCTCTGGAGGGTGTCGCCCTCAGCACGGAGCTTCGCCTGGACGTCCAGGAGCGCCCGATTCAGCGGCCCTGTGCCGCCTCCCCGCACCCACCCAACAGGTGCGGTGCTCGTCGCCTCGGCGTCTGGAGCCGCGGAGCTGGCGGTGCCGGCCTCCAGGGGGCGGGGTGCCAAAGTCGCCTTCTCCAGACGACGGCGCGCTGGCGAGCCGACCTGGAGGAGTAGCCTCGCCACGGCCTCTTCTTCGGTCGGCGGCACCAAAGGGTCCGCTGGCTGCTCGCCTCGCATGCCTTCAGACGCCGGCGGAGGCGGCGGCGGAACGTTCGCGCCCGGAGTAGAGGGCTCGCCGCCTTCCCTCTCCTCAACGAGGTTCTCCCTGCCGGCTCCTCCAGTCTGCCACGTGAACTCCGACGGCAGCGGCGCAGAGTTCAGCGGGGTAACAAGCAAGGCCGCCTGGCGGCGTGTGGCTTCCTCAGCCTGCTGCTTCGCGGCAGCCGCGGCTTCGGCCTCCGCTAGTTTTTTCTTGGCGGAGGCCTCCGCCTTCTCCAGGCGGAGGGCTTCTTCTTCATTGCGCTTCTCCTGCGCATTCTGCCATGTCGCCTACCGGAGGTCGGCAGCGGGGTCTATCCGCCGAGTGGTGGCGGGCGTCCCCGCTGACCCCATGACGGAGGCGACGACGACCCGCTCAAGAGAGAGGGGAGCCCTGAAGAAAGAAGGGCGAGCAGAGACTCAGACAAAACACGAAGAAAGAATAAACTTTGAAGTCAGAATACTTACGCAGAGACCAACGGCGGCTTCTTCACTTCCTTACGGAAGCGGATGGCCTTCGCGGCTGCCTCGTCCAGCCGGGTCGCCGCAGCCGAGCCCTTGGGCTTCTTCGGTCGGCTGCCAAACAAAGTCGGCGCAGCCCGGCGCTTCTTCCTGCCGCCTGGAACGCCCGACGCGGCAGAAGAGCCCGCGCCCGGCTGGCTGGCTCCTGGCCGATGGTGAGGGGCGACTCCTCCCTCGGCGTCGTCTTCAGGCCAGTCGGCAAAGGTAGCCGAGGGCCTGAAGTCGCCTGTTGTCCCTCGTCCTCCCTCAGCATCGTCTTCCAGAGCCGCCGCCCCCAGATCGGGGTCGTCGACATCGCTCTCCGCCCAATCGGCGGCGAACTCACGGGGCGGCCCTGAGGTGCCGGCTGGTGGGTGAAGAAGGGGATTCTAACCAAAACGCAGACTGATTAGAACAAGACTCGGCAAGAAGAAGACAATCTAAAGAAAAGAAAGGCGACTCACCACGGGCGGGGGGTTGGCGCGGGAGTATGGCTCCTTGCCGAATCGCCAGTCCTCCGGGAGCCTGCTGTCCGAGAGGTAGTTCACCATCAGGGCCACCTCTTCGTGAGGCATGTCCTTGGTGCACATCCGACTCGGGTCACGGCCCCTGCTCATCTGGCATATCAGGTGAGGGCGGCCTTGGAGTGGGAGAACTCGGCGCGAGACGAAGGCGGCCAGCAGGTCCGGGCCAGTCAGACCCTCCGACTGCGTCAGCACTCGGAGTCGCGTGATGGCGCCGGCTCCCGCAGGCGTCAGCGACCTGGCCTGGTACGACCAGTTGGGTAGTCTGCCAACCGGCGGGCCGGCTTCGAAAGCCAGCAGATTAACCCAGTCGCCCCTCATGGCGACGTTCCTGACATAGAAGTAGGACTGCTGCCACATCTTCACCGACTTCAGCAGCGAGATGGAGGGGAAGTGGTTGTCGGCTCCTGTCCTTCGCACGGTGATGAAGGCGCCGCACTGAGCCGGTACACCCGCGGCCTGGGTGCCGAGCTTGGAGAAGAAGAACTCCCCCCAGAGCTCGAGGGTGGGGAGGACTCCAAGGAAGCCCTCGCACAGAGCCACAAAGGCGGACAGCAGCACCACTGTGTTGGGGGTGAGGTGGTGCGGCTGGAGTCCGTAAAACTCCATGGACGACTGGAAGAAGCTGCTCGCCGGCAGCCCCAGCCCGCGCAGGCAGTGTGAGCGGAAGATGACCCCCTCGCCTTCCCGCGGGGCGGGGGAAATCTCCCCCTCCGACGCGAGACGCACCTGCACGCGATCCTCGCCGGGAAGCCGACGGGTCCGGCGAAGGAACTCGATATGGTCTTCGTGGACCTCGGAGCCGTCCCAGGTGCCGGAGCGCACTGGGGGAGGCGCGGCAGCGGAGGAAGAGCTCATCGCGAAGCTGTCGCCGCGGCGTTCGCCAGAGCTTGGGCGTGCGGCAAGGCGAAGAAGATAAGAGGAAGCCGGAGAGCGAGGAGCTGCGAGGAGGAAGAAGTGAGGGGTGGTGGGAAGGAGGGGCGCGCGTGCCCCCCTCTTCCCCCTACTTATAGTCCTATGGGCTGCGAAGCCGAGGGGGCGGACGTGGGGATTTACTGCGCCCGCAGCCCCACGACCCCCACGATCCACGTAAAGTTACTGCGCGTAGTAACTTCACGGGAATCCCAACCGCCCGCCAGGGCCGCAGCGGATCCGCTCGGGCGCCGAGGCGCGGTAGTGGCGGGCCCCGCCTATGGGCCTGTCCCGTCGCGCGCGTGGGATGGCACAACGGCCTGGCCACGTGCCCTCGTGTGACAGGCCAGGAACGGGAGGCGGCCTGGAAGCTTAGCTAGCACGCCACTTGAAATCCCGCCGCGACGTTCGAACTACTGAGCAAGTCAGAATTGAGTGAGTCCGAGTTGGGCGAGTCCAACTCCTTCCAGTCAGCCCGGCGGAAGTCAATCAAGACCATGTGTTGCGCCCGGAAAGAGAAACTGTTGAGGCTTCTCGGCCGATCGTCCGCGGCGCCTCACCAGCTTCGGGGACTACTGTCGGAGTAATGGGCCATGGGTAGGCCAACCCCAGCCCCACGACGGGGCAGGCTGCGCCCCTCAAGACCACAGGGTGAAGAGCCACCTCCTGGGGAGTCTACGGCAAGGCGGCCGACTGCCCGCTCACGGCCGAGTCCCAGGGACGACTTCCAGAGAAGCCGGCTTTGGGGAGTCGGCCGGTGACTCCAACAAACCATGACCTCATCGAGGGGGACGGGGTAGGGGCATGGCTACAATGAAGCCCACTCCCCGCCCCTTACCAAGGGCAGGCATGGCTACAGCGTGCCGTACTTGGGAAGATCTCCCCGTGGCGTGGCACTGTTGCCCAGCCGGCCTTGACATCAGCACCACTGTACCTGGTCCTGCGCCCATGATGGCTTGTCTGTATGGCCTGGAGGTAGCAGGGCCCACCAGCCAACAAGACCTCGGGAGACGGCGGGAGCACTGCCAGTCGGACCCAACGGGAGTCGGCCCGGGGGAGTCGGCCGAGCCCTCCCCCGGGCCCACGCACCATTAATCAAGAAGAGATAGGGAGTGGCCACAATGATCGCCTGCCAGGCGGCGGGGCTGTTGCCACGACCCCATGACCAAGCTTGCATCCTCAGGAGCACGGCTACAGTGATCAGCAGCCGGCAAGACCCGCCCGCGGCGGACGCGGCCTGTCGGCTCCGTACCAGACCAGTCAGCGGGCCCTAGCAGTTGGCGGAGAAGTCGGAGGTCGGAGACACTGACAGCTGGGCCCGCGCCCAGTCACATTACCATTGTACCCCTGGGGGGGTAGGCCTATATAAACCCCCCAGGGCACCCATGCAAAGGGTTGGATCCCAGTAGTTCTATACCTCACCAGATAGAGGGAGAGAGCTAGCTTTGCCCTCTCCTACCACCATACACAGCTCAAGGAGCAACCGTGTAAACACTTGACCATAGTGATCATGCGGAGACCCCGCAGAGCAGCAGTAGGGGTATTATCTCCCCGGAGAGCCTCGAAGCTGGGTAAGATACGCCGGCATGCATGTCTTCGCCTCATCCCGTTTCCAGGCACCGGCGACGTTCTACTCGCCCCCACCATGATAAGCCATCCGTTGGCATATGTCGCACCAAACCCCCGACAACATCACCTTGGCAGGAACCCTCTTCCTGGAGCGCTCGTTGTTAACATCACCAGGGTCATCTCGTCTGATCTTATACCGCAATGCACCGCATACCGGGCATGTGTTCAAATCCTTGTACGCACCGCGGTAGAGGATGCAGTCATTAGGGCATGCATGTATCTTCTGAACCTTCAATCCTAGAAGGCAGACAGCCTTCTTTGTTGCGTACATACTGTCGGGCAATTCGTTGTCCTTTGGAAGCTTCTTCTTCAATATTGTTAGTAGCTTCTCAAATCCTTTGTCAGGTACACCATTCTTTGCCTTCCACTGTAGCAATTCCAGTGTGGTACCGAGCTTTGTGTTGCCATCTTCGCAATTGGGGTACAATCCTTTTTTGTAATCCTCTAACATGTGATCGAACTTCAACTTCTCCTTTTCACTTTCGCATTGTCTCTTTGCATCAACCATGACCCGGCAAAGATCATCATTGGGCACATCGCCTGGTTCCTCTTGATATCCAGCTTCCCCCGTTGCAGCAACACCGTATTCAGGGGGCACATAGTTGTCATCATCCTCTTCTTCTTCGGTGTCTTCCATCATAACCCCTCTTTCTCTGTGCTTGGTCCAAACATTATAGTGTGGCATGAAAGCCTTATAAAGTAGGGGGTGTGAAGGATTTTCCGGTCAGAGTAATACTTTGTATTCCCACATATAGGGCATGGACAACACATAAAACCATTCTGCTTGTTTGCCTCGGCCACTTTGAGAAAATTATGCACACCCTTAATATACTCGAAGGTGCGTCGGTTACCGTACATCCATTGCCGGTTCATCTGCATGCATTATATATAATTAAGTGTGTCAAAAACCATTACAGAACATCATGAATACAAAAGTGACCAAATTAATAGAAGTTCATTATCACATTAAAACCAAAGTACATATATAGTTCTCATTGAACAACATATAACTCTCCAGAGCATTTAATTAAACCATACATTGAAACTGTCTAAAACATTTCAATGCAACAACAAATGCGATTATAATCGCAACTAAGGTAACAGTTGATCCAACGGCATAATGATACCAAGCCTCGGTATGAATGACATATTTTCTAATCTTTCTAGTCTTCAAGCGCATTGCATCCATCTTGATCTTGTGATCATCGACGACATCTGCAACATGAAACTCCAATATCATCCTCTCCTCCTTATTTTTTTCAATTTTTCCTTCAAGTAATTGTTTTCTTCTTCAACTAAATTTAACATCTCTACAATAGGGTCGGTTGGAATTTTAGGTTCACATACCTCCTAGATAAAAAAAATATGTCACGTTTGTCGGCATAATTGTCATAAACACTAAATGAAACAAATAGTTATAAAAGATAATATATATATACCACATCCGAATCATAGACATGACGAGGGCTGACGGAGGCGGATACCAAAACCATTGCACTATATAATAACAAACAATAATAAAAGTAAGAAAATTACACAAGTATCTATCTAAACCATACAAGTAAAAACTTTTTCCTTTAGAAAGAAGATAAGATCAAGAGGCTCACCACGGTGGTGCCGGCAACGAGATCGGCGCGGGTGATCGACGACGGTGAGGACGGGGACGGGACAGGACGGACCGGCAAACCTAGACAAATCTTGAGGAAAATGGAGCTTGGACAAGGAGCTTCGAGAGGAGAAACCTTAAGTGTGGCTCGGGCATTTCATCGAACACCTCATGTGCATAGGAGGTGAGCTAGAGCACCACAAATCTCTCCCATGACCGGCCAAAAAAATAGAGCACTCCACTGCTCTGCTCGCGGGAAAGGGGGTATATATAGGCATCTCTTTGTCCCAGTTCGTGGCTAGAATCGGGACCAAAGGACCCCATTTGGTCCCGGCTCCAGCCACCAACCGGGACCAATGATTGTGGGCCAGGAGCGAGGCCCATTGGCCCCGGTTCATGTTTGGAACCGGGACCCAAGGTTCATGTTTGCACCAATGGCCCCTGAGGCCCGACCACCCCCCTGGCCTCACGAACCGGGACCGATGCCCCCATAGGTCCCTGATACGTCTCCAATGTATTTATAATTTTTGATTGTTCCATGCTATTATATTACCCGTTTTGGATGTTTATGGGCTTTATTATACACTTTTATATTATTTTTGGGACTAACCTATTAACCGGAGGCCCAGCCCAAAATGTTGTTTTATTGCCTATTTCAATGTTTCCAAGGAAAGGAATATCAAACGGAGTCCAAACAGAATGAAACCTTCGGGAGAGTTATTTTTGGAACGGAAGCAATCCAGGAGACTTGGAGTAGACGTCAGGGAAGCTTCGAGGAAGCCACGAGGCAGGGAGGCGCGCCCTACCCCCCTGGGCGCGCCCCCAACCCTCGTGGGCCCCTCGTGGCTCCCCTGATCGACTTCTTTCGCCTATATATGTCCATATACCCTAAAACATCGAGGAGCAGAATAGATCGGGAGTTCCACCGCCAGAAGCCTCCGTAGCCACCGAAAACCAATCTAGACCCGTTCCGCCACCCTGCCAGAGGGGGGAATCCCTCTCCGGTGGCCATCTTCATCATTCCGGCGCTCTCCATGACGAGGAGGGGGTAGTTCACCCACGGGGCTGAGGGTATGTACCAGTAGCTATGTGTTTGATCTCTCTCTCTCTCTCGTGTTCTTGAGGTTGTACGATCTTGATGTATTGCGAGCTTTGCTATTATAGTTGGATCTTATGATGTTTCTCCCCCTCTACTCTCTTGTAATGGATTGAGTTTTCCCTTTGAAGTTATCTTATCGGATTGAGTCTTTAAGGATTTGAGAACACTTGATGTATGTCTTGCATGTGCTTACCTGTGGTGACAATGGGATATCACGTGATCCATTTGATGTATGTTTTGGTGATCAACTTGCGAGTTCCGTGAACTTATGCATAGGGGTTGGCACACATTTTCGTCTTGACTCTCCGGTAAAAACTTTGGGGCACTTGAAGTTCTTTGTGTTGGTTGAATAGATGAATCTGAGATTGTGTGATGCATATCGTATAATCATACTCACGGATACTTGAGGTGACATTGGAGTATCTAGGTGACATTAGGGTTTTGGTTGATTTGTATCTTAAGGTGTTATTCTAGTACGAACTCTATGATAGATCGAACGGAAAGAATAGCTTCATGTTATTTTACTATGGACTCTTGAATAGATTGATCAGAAAGGATAACTTTGAGGTGGTTCCGTACCCTACCATAATCTCTTCGTTTGTTCTCCGCTATTAGTGACTTTGGAGTGACTCTTTGTTGCATGTTTACGGATAGTTATATGATCCAATTATGTTATTATTGTTGAGAGAACTTGCACTAGTGAGAGTATGAACCCTACTCCTTGTTTCCTAGCATTGCAATACCATTTGTGCTCACGTTTATCATTAGTTACCTTGCTGTTTTTATATTTTCATATTACAAAAACCTTTATCTACCATCCATATTGCACTTGTATCATCATCTCTTCGCCGAACTAGTGCACCTATAAAATTTACCATTGTATTGGGTGTGTTGGGGACACAAGAGACTCTTTATTATTTGGTTGCAGGGTTTTTTGAGAGAGACCATCTTCATCCTACGCCTCCCACGGATTGATAAACCTCAAGTCATCCACTTGAGGGAAATTTTCTATTGTCCTACAAACCTCTGCACTTGGAGGCCCAACAACATCTACAAGAAGAAGGTTGTGTAGTGGACATCAAGGTCTTTTCTGGCGCCGTTGCCGGGGAGGTTAGCGCTTGAAGGTATATCTTTAGATCTTGCAATCGAATCTTTTAGTTTCTTGTTTTATCACTGGTTTAGTTTATAAAATAAAATTATAAAAAATGGAATTGAGGATACCTCATATGCTTCATCTTTTTAACATCTTCCATGAAAATAAGGATTCCGATAATTGTGCCAAATTGTTAGAAGAAGAATGCATTAGAATGTTTGGCACTGAATCTTTGTATTATTAGTATGATTGCAATGTTGTTACTATGAATTCCTTGAGTATCTATGATGCTAATGATATGCAAAGCCACAATCTTGGGGATGCTATGTTTGATTAATATGATATTTTTAGTCCCCCAAGTTTTGATGTGCAAATTTATTATGATGATAGCATGCCTCCTATTTATGATGATTATGTTGATGAAAGTGGTTTCGGAGAGGTCATGACTTTATTTGGTGATGAATCCACTATTTCGGAAGAGGTTCCAATTGATTATGAGAACAAAGTTGCTATCAATGATGATTATTGTGATGACATGTATGCTATAAACAACAATGATAACCGTGAAACTCGTCATCTTGATTTTAATTTTCAATTGGATTATGCCTCACATGATAATTATTTTGTTGAGTTCGCTCCCACTATTATTCATGATAAGAAAATCACTTATGTGGAGAATTCTTTGTGTGATAGTTATATTGTTGAATTCATTCATGATGCTATTGAAAATTATAATGAGGTTGGAATATATGCTTCTAGGAATTGCAATAATATCAAGTTTCCTCTCTATGTGCTTAAAGTTTTGAAGTTATGCTTCTTTTGCTTTCCTATGCTAGTTGATTATTGTTCCCATAAATTGTTTGCTCCAAAAATCCCTATGCATAGGAAGTGGGTTAGACTTAAATGTGCTAGTCATATTCTTCATGATTCTCTCTTTATGTTTCAATTCTTATCTTTTATGTGAGCATCATTGAAATCATCATGCCTAGCTAGGGGAGTTAAATAATAGCGCTTGTTGGAGGCAACCCAATTTTATTTTTGTTCTTTGCTTTTTGCTCCTGTTTAGTAATAAATTATTCATCTAGCCTCTGTTTAGATGTGGTTTTAGGCTTTTAATTAGTGTTTGTGCCAAGTAGAACCTTTGGGAAGACTTGGGGAAAGTCTTTGTGATCTTGCTGTAAAAAAACAGAAACTATAGTGCTCACGAGATTTGCTGCCATTGTTTACTAGAGAGTGTTATTTAGTTAATTATTTTTGCAGATGATTAATAGATAAATTCCTCACGTCCAGAAATTTATTTTATAATTTTTGGAGTTCCAGAAGTATACGTTTGATCCATATTACTACAGACTGTTCTATTTTTGACAGATTCTGTTTTCTATGTGTTGTTTGCTTATTTTGATGAATCTATGAGTAGTATCGGAGGGTATGAACCATAGATGAGTTGGAATACAGTAGATATTACACCAATATGAATTTATAATGAGTTCACAATAGTACCTAAGTGGTGATTTATTTTCTTATACTAACGGAGCTTACGAGTTTTCTGTTAAGTTTTGTGTTGTGAAGTTTTCAAGTTTTGGGTAAAGATTCGATGGACTATGGAATAAGAAGTGGCTAGCACCTAAGCTTGGGGATTCCCAAGGCACCCCAAGGTAATATTCAAGGACAACCAAGAGCCTAAGCTTGGGGATTCCCCAGAAGGCATCCCCTCTTTCGTCTTCGTTCATCGGTAACTTTACTTGGAGCTATATTTTTATTCACCACATGATATGTGTTTTGCTTGGAGCGTCATTTTTTTTTGTTTTTTTTGCTTGCTGTTTGAATAAAATAACAAGATCTGAAATTCTTAAATGTTAGATAGTCTTCACATAGTTGCATAATTATTCGACTACTCATTGAGCTTCACTTATATTTTTCGGAGTAGTTTGTTGTTTGCTCTAGTGCCTCACTTATATCTTTTTAGAGCACGGCGGTGGTTTTATTTTGAAGAAATAGATGAACTATTGTGCTTCACTTATATTATTTTGAGAGTCTTTAGAACAGCATGGTAATTTGCTTTGGTTATGAAACTAGTCCTAATATGATGGGCATGCAAGATGGGTATAATAAAAACTTTCATATAAAGTGCATTGAATACTATGAGAAGTTTGATACTTGATGATTGTTTTGAGATATGAAGATGGTGATATTAGAGTCATGCTAGTTGAGTAGTTGTGAATTTGAGAGATACTTGTGTTAAAGTTTGTGATTCCCGTAGCATGCACGTATAGTGAATCGTTATGTGATGAAGTCGGAGCATGATTTTATTTATTTCTTGTCTTCCTTATGAGTGGCAGTCAGGGAAAAGGTTTGAGAACATCAAAAGTATGAAACAGTTGCTTGGCTTGTCATCGGGGTTGTGCATATGATTTAAATATTTTGTGTGATGAAGATATAGCATAGGCAGACTATATGATTTTGTAGGGATAGCTTTCTTTGGCCATGTTATTTTGAGAAGACATGATTACTTTGTTAGTATGCTTGAAGTATTATTATTTTTATGTCAATATTAAACTTTTGTCTTGAATCTTATGGATCTGAATATTCTTGCCACGGTAAAGAGAATTATTTGTGATGAAGATATAGCATAGGCAGACTATATGATTTTGTAGGGATAGCTTTCTTTGGCCATGTTATTTTGAGAAGACATGATTACTTTGTTAGTATGCTTGAAGTATTATTATTTTTATGTCAATATTAAACTTTTGTCTTGAATCTTATGGATCTGAATATTCTTGCCACGGTAAAGAGAATTATTTGGATAAATATGTTAGGTAGCATTCCACATCAAAAATTATGTTTTATCATTTACCTACTCGAGGACGAGCAGGAATTAAGCTTGGGGATGCTTGATACGTCTCCAACGTATCTATAAGTTTTGATTGTTCCATGCTATTATATTACCCGTTTTGGATGTTTATGGGCTTTATTATACACTTTTATATTATTTTTGGGACTAACCTATTAACCGGAGGCCCAGCCCAAAATGATGTTTTATTGCCTATTTCAGTGTTTCGAAGGAAATGAATATCAAACAGAGTCCAAACGAAATGAAACCTTCGGGGGAGTTATTTTTGGAACGAAAGAAATCCAGGAGACTTGGAGTAGACGTCAGGGAAGCTTCGAGGAAGCCACGAGGAAAGGAGGCGCGCCCTACCCCCCTGGGCGCGCCCCCACCCTCGTGGTCCCCTCATGGCTCCCCTGACCGACTTCTTTTTCCTATATATGTCCATATACCCTAAAAACATCGAGGAGCAAAATAGATCAGGAGTTCCGCCGCTAGAAGCCTCCGTAGCCACCGAAAACCAATCTAGACCCGTTCCGGCACCCTGCCGGAGGGGGGAATCCCTCTCCGGTGGCCATCTTCATCATCCCGGTGCTCTCCATGACGAGGAGGGAGTAGTTCACCCTCGGGGTCGAGGGTATGTACCTGTAGATATGTGTTTGATCTCTCTCTCTCTCTTGTGTTCTTGAGGTGGTACGATCTTGATGTATTGCGAGCTTTGCTATTATAGTTCGATCTTATGATGTTTCTCCCCCTCTACTCTCTTGTAATGGATTGAGTTTTCCCTTTGAAGTTATCTTATCGGATTGAGTATTTAAGGATTTGAGAACACTTGATGTATGTCTTGCATGTGCTTATCTGTGGTGACAATGGGATATCACGTGATCCACTTGATGTATGTTTTGGTGATCAACTTGCGAGTTTCGTGAACTTATGCATAGGGGTTGGCACACGTTTTCGTCTTGACTCTCCGGTAAAAACTTTGGGGCACTCTTTGAAGTTCTTTGTGTTGGTTGAATAGATGAATCTGAGATTGTGTGATGCATATCGTATAATCATACCCACAGATACTTGAGGTGACATTGGAGTATCTAGGTGATATTAGGGTTTTGGTTGATTTGTATCTTAAGGTGTTATTCTAGTACGAACTCTATGATAGATCGAACGGAAAGAATAGCTTCATGTTATTTTACTATGGACTCTTGAATAGATCGATCAGAAAGGATAACTTTGAGGTGGTTTCGTACCCTACCATAATATCTTCGTTTGTTCTCCGCTATTAAGGACTTTGGAGTGACTCTTTGTTGCATGTTGAGGGATAGTTATATGATCCAGTTATGTTATTATTGTTGAGAGAACTTGCACTAGTGAAAGTATGAACCCTAGGTCTTGTTTCCTAGCATTGCAATACTGTTTGTGCTCACTTTTATCGTTAGTTACCTTGCTGTTTTTATATTTTCAGATTACAAAAACCTTTATCTACCATCCATATTACACTTGTATCACCATCTCTTCACCGAACTAGTGCACCTATACAATTTACCATTCTATTGGGTGTGTTGGGGACACAAGAGACTCTTTGTTATTTGGTTGCAGGGTTGTTTGAGAGAGATCATCTTCATCCTACGCCTCCCACGGATTGATAAACCTTAGGTCATCCACTTGAGGGAAATTTTCTACTGCCTTACAAACCTCTGCACTTGGAGTCCCAACAACGTCTACAAGAAGAAGGTTGCGTAGTAGACATCAGTCCCGGTTCGTGAGTGAACTGGGATTAATGGACTTACCCGACCTGGACCAAAGCCCTGTTTTCTACTAGTGGTCTCCGGGAGCGGACCTAGATGATGTAGTTTTTATGAGAAGGAGGCACCACCAACATCCGGAAGATGGTTGGTGATATCTAGGGTTAGCATGGACAAGACCTACAGCCAATTATGGTTCTTCAAGAACACGCGGTCTACTTGGGATCTTGCGCAAGATGTCAAATTCCTGCAAGTGGAGAACTTGTACAACCTCACTTTTTTTGCCTTGGTGGACTGGGAGCGGGTGATGCAGCAAGGACCCTGGAACTTCTGAGGTAACACAATATTTATTGCTCCATACAATGGCCTTACAAACCCTCCATCCAGCTAAACACCCTTGACATCTCGATGAAATTGCATGACGTTCCCGACCTATGCGCACATCTTGTTACCGCGTTAGCGCTGAAGGTGGGAAAAGTATTGTATACATTGACCCAAAACAATGACTTCATGGGTAATTTCTATTGCATTTGGGTGAGAATTGATGTAATGGAGGGACTCCCTGACTGGTGTGCGATGTGTGGCCATATCTACAAGGTGAAGTATGAGGGACTCCCTAACTAGTGTGCGGTGTGTGGCCGTATCTACAAGGTGAATAATGAGGGAGTCCCTAACTGGTGTGCGATGTGTGGCCATCTTGGGCACGGCTTTAAGGAACACGGAGACGGGGTTCACCCTCCTTAAGCTTTGATCTTCAAGGATCTTAGAGAAAGATGGTTTATGGGTGCAAGTCAGGGCCTAGGTGGAGGCCGACTCCATGGACGAACTAATTCAGGAGGACGAGGAGGCGCAGGGAACGGACCAGGCGGCGGGCCAGCTGAAACCCCCGCCAAGACAAGAAGGCGTTGAGCAGAAAGAAGTTGATCCAGATGTTGTCATGAGTAATGCTGACTTAAGCAGAAAACGTGGTTCCGAGATGACCGCACCTGTTGGTACTGCCAAACACTTCCACTTCATGCAGTTGGAAACGCCTTTCCAATTACCATGCATGATATTCCCCCGAGCCCATCATCTAAGCATGACGCAAAGAAGGTGAGGACTGCTAGCGACAAAAGCAATGGAAGAAAGGGCTCTTCTTTGGACAAAGATTCAAATGAGAGATCGATGGCCTCCCGCGAGGAGGATTGCCGGACATAATAAATACATATGTTGGAATTGTCGCGGTGCGGGTAAATCTGCGAGAATTCATAAGCTTCATGATATCACGAGGCAATTTACTGCGCTCATACTTTGCATTGTGGAGACCCAAGTTTCACAACAACAACAATAATACTGAAAAGTTAAACTTTCTAAATGTGAATTTTCTCAACATGATATAACTTATCTTGGGAATGTTATTACTAAAGATGGTGTTGCTACTAGTCCTTCTAAGATTGACACTATCAATGCTTGTCCGATTCCTGTCAATGTTAAAGAGGTCATGAGCTTTGTTGGTATTACTAGGTATTATAGAAAGTCTATTAAGCATTATGGTATCATTAGTAAATCCTTGACCAATCTATTCAAAAATAGGCCATGTTTTCAATGTACACCTGAGGTGAAAATTGCATTTACTGTGATGAAAGATGCTTTAGTGCTTGCACATATTTTGCCCCTTCCCAATTTTGATCTGCCTTTTGTAATTCAGACAGATGGTTGTGATATAAGTTTTGCTACAATACTTTTGTAAAATGTCCATCCAATAGCATTTCTCAGCAAAGCCTTGGGTCTCAAGAATAGAACATTGTTAGTGTATGAAAAATAGTATTTAGTTATTGTTTTGGCCATTTTCAATGAAGATCTTACTTACAAGTATAATAATTTCTTATCAGGACATATCTCAAAAGTTTAGCTAATTTGACACATCAGAGACAACATACCAAACAACAAAAAGCATTACTAAGCCCATGGTTCTGCCTTATAGAGTAGTGTATAAGAAGGGCATTGTTAATATAGTTGCGGATGCTTTGTCTAGAAGATCTCATTCTACACATGAATTGTTTTTTGTCAGTACTGTGCAAGCTTCATGGTTACAAGAAACCATTTGGAGTTGAGAGAATGATCCAAAAGCCCAAGAATTATTGAAGTCTTGGCTATCAATTCATCTAGAAAAAGCTAGCTCGGTTTTACAACAAGGCCTCTTGAGATACAAGGGTTGTATTTGGATTGGTAATAATCATGTTCTTCATCTAAAAAAACCATGAATTTCATGCTAGTTCTATTGGTCGTCACTTTGGATTTCTATTTACATTTAAGAGGATTTATTCTCTGTTTCACTGCACTAGTATGAAGACATTCATCAAAGACAATGTTTGGTGTTGTTTTACTTTTTAGCAAGCAAAAGTTGAAAGGGTTCAATATCCTGGTCTTTTTCTCCATCACATGTACCTAAGAAGCCTTGGGCGATAACCATGGATTTCATCTCAGGGCCTCAACATTCTGGTACATATGATTGCATTCTTGTTATCATTCATAAATTTCCAAAATATGGGCATTTCATTCCTTTGACACACCCTTATAGCTTTTCTCGACAATTTTTACAAACTACATGGACTTCCATTATCTATTATGTCTGATTGTGATCTAGCTTTTACTTGTGGTTTTTGGTCTCATCTATCCAAAAGAATTGACACTGAGTTGACAATGTGTACAACCAGGGCTATTACTTACAAGCTTTTATTTCATGAGTGATGCTAACTTAATCAGAAAACGCGGTTCCGAGATGACCGCGCCTGTTGGTACTACCAAACACTTCCACTTCATGCGTTAGCGCTGAAGGAACGCAACGCTTCCTTCAATCGCGAAAGTCATGCACGGAGCCCACTAATTGCATACACCCTTGAGCCTTACGTTCCCAATTCGTCTAACCTCCCCAATCATGATCGATCGAGAAAACGAATCATAACATCAGGCGATCTAAACCTCCACGTTCGGCTCGCCTCCTCGCCGCAGCGCTGCCCGAGTCAAACCGATGGTGCCTCAAGGCGTTTTTTGCATGGGAGGCGACAACATCACCAGTGCCATAGTCGTGCGCCCCGCTCAAAACTGCAAGTGAGCCTTCAACGGAGGGAAACAAGCCGCAGGTTCTTTTCTCCCCCAATCTACGTTTCTTATCTTTTATCGGAACAAGTATCATATTATGCTAAGATTTATGTCAATAAGATTTATTTTTTACACGTTATAACTACCTAGTGTGCTCGAAGATTGGATATTTTCTGGATAAAGAAGGGAAGATTCAATCAATGGGAGTCATAGTTCTTGAGAATAAATTAAACTACTTAAAATAATTTGCGTTGATTGTCTTGTTCGATGGCTGACCACTTGGCGAATTTATTGTGTTGATTGCATCATGGCTTTGGTTTTTTATTTCCTTTAAATGTTCACCCCTGGTAACTTCAAATCCTGGATCCGCCATTGTCTCTCTGTGAATACTCGTATAACACAAATTGGCATACTGCTCATCAGAAGACTCCACTTGAAGTGATATATGGACATGCTCCTTGTCAATTTGGCATTTCTGTATCTAGCACAGTTGACCTTGTTGATGTTCAACAGTGGGTTTTTTTATAAAGGGAATATATTGATATCGCGGAGATACCAATTAAACCCAACCTCTACAACAACGAAATGTCCTAAAGACATTACGAATGCACACGACCCAAAGCAAAAACAAAAGAAAAATGAAGATCCCGCTACAGTGATCAATTCCTTGTAACTACAACATGAACCACCTCCTAGATAACACTTTAAGTCCAAATTCTCCAAAAGTGATGCTTCCAAGAAGGAAATAGTGCACAAGCGCCATCGCCGCCCAATCATATATCTTAGGTTTTTACCCTAAAGAAAATCCGCGCTCTCAAAACAATGGCTTCAACAAGGCCACTGCCAAGCACAACCAATTAAGTCCAAACCTTGGTTTACACCCTGAAAGCTAAGACTCTTTATTCCTCTTGTGTTTCCCCCACCCCCCCCCCTCCCTAATTGCCGATGCCACTTCTACGATCATGAGTCGCCAAGTGAAGTCCTCGTCGCCTCGAAGACTCGATCCACCATTACTAGACCTCAGACCTCAACCACCATGACGTTCTCCGCCATTCTCTTCACCATGAAAATTGAAATACCGACATGTCACATAATATCAACAGATAACGAAGCTTCGCGTCACACACGGGCAGAAATAGGGGTGCACATGACCAAATCCCATCCGATCCAGGAATCCACAGGCGTCAAGCACCTAATGGAGATCTCTGGCGGAGCCTCACGGAACTCGTCAACGGCCAGATCAATGAGGGCCGACATCAAGCAGAACACCGTCTTGGCGCTAGAAGAACCTTGGAAAACCGTCAGCTCATTCTGTTCGACAACATTTGTTTCGGACTCAACGTAGAATGAAACATCAAGCAGATAAGAAATTTATTGAAAGAGAGTTTAGGTGATTTGGTTTTCCTTAAACTCCCAACCATATGCTCAATCTTATGTGGTTCACCATTCCAATCATAAGCTAGTATTCAAGTATTTTGGACCTTACAAAATTGAGGAGTGTATTGGTGCAATCCCTTATTGCCTTGTGTTGCCAAAGGAGAGCAAGATTCATGTAGTGTTTCATGTATCACACTCGTGAGCTTGTATCCAACCAAAACATTACTTTTCTTTTGAGCTTCGCTCTCATCAAATTCCTTTAGTTGTGCCTCGAAACAGGCTTTCACCCCGCTTTATAAATAAAGCAACGGTCCGCACAAGCATCACACACAAATCCAACCAAACTAGATAGCCGGGGCAGCGGCACACTCGTGTCGAAGGGACGAAAAAGAAATAATAAAAAAGCCACCTAGTGGCGTGCTACTTGTGAGCTGCGTTGGCATTTTGTCGAAGAGGAGATGATGATGTAGTACAGTAGAGATAAGTATTTTCTTCAGTAATGAAACCAAGGTTATCAATCTAGTAGGAGAACCAAGCAACACTATGTAAACATCACCTGCACACAAACAACAAATACTCGCAACCCAACGCTTAGAGGGGTTGTCAATCCCTGAACGGTTACGAGCAAGACTAAACGGTATAGTTTTTGATAGATAGATCAAACAAAAATACAAAAGAAAATAAATAAAAGAAAATTACAGCAAGGTATTTTTGGTTTTACTATAGGATAGAAAACAGACACGGGGGCCATATTTTTCACTAGAGGCTTCTCTCATAAAAATAGCATACGGTGGGTAGACAAATTACTGTTGGACAATTGAAAGAAAAGCAAATAATTATGACGATATCCAAGGCAATGATCATGTATATAGGTATCATGTTCGAGAAAGGAAAAACCAAAACGATTTTGCATCTACTACTATTACTCCACACATTGACCGCTATCCAGCATGCATCTAGTGTATTAAGTTCATGGAACAACGGAATAACGCTTAAGAAAGATGTCATGGTGTAGATAAGATAAACTCACGTATGAAATAAATCCCATCTTGTTACCCTTAATAGCAACGATACATGTGTGCCATGTCCCTTTGTGTCACTGAGATTGAGCACCGCAAGATCGAACCAACCACAAAGCACCTCTTCTCATGGAAAGATAAATCAATCTAGTTGGCCAAACCAAACCAATAAATCAGAGAAGAAATACGAGGCTATAACAATTATGCATAGAAGAGTTCAGAGAAACTTAAATAATATTCATGAATATATCTGATCATAAACTCAAAATTCATCGGATCCCAACAAACACACCGCAAAAATTCATTACATCAAATAAATCTCCAAAAACACCGAGGAGAACATTGTATTGAGGATCATGAAGAGAGGAGAAGTCATCTAGCTACTAACTATGGACCCATAGGTCTGTGGTAAACTACTCAAGCATCATCGAAGGGCGGCAAGGATGATGAAGAGCCCCCTGTGTGATCGAATCCCCCTTTAGTGTCGAAAAAGGCCTCTAGATGGGATCTCATGGTTCTGGAACTTGCAGCGGTGGAAAAAGTATTTCAGGGACTCCTTGGTAGGTTTCTGATTTTAGAGTATTTATAGAGGCATAGTTAGGTCAAACGGAGGCTTGTGGGTCCCACTATGTACTAGGACGCGCCCCAGGCCCCTGGCGTGCCATGGTGCCCAGTGGGCCACTCCTTCGCCTTCTCTTTACCTCCCAAAGCTTCCAGTGTCTTTTATTGCTAGAAAAAAATCTTCAAAAAGTTTCATGGCATTTGGATTTTGTTTGATAGTGATATTCTGCATAGTCAAAAACAAGCAAAAACAACAATTGGTACTGGGCACTAAGTTAATAGGTTAATACCAAAAAATGATATAAAGTTGCTTGTAAATGTATATAAAACATCCAAAATTGATAATATAATACTCCCTCCATCCTGAAATTAATGCCGCGCGTGCTATAGAATGTTGTTTTTGCAAAAACAGCCTTGCATGTTTGCATCCTCTCCATTGTGGTCCTCCCTGTGCCGTGGGTTCGTAGCTCCGTCCGTCGCCGCTCCGACGTACTCCCCCGCCGTATGCAGACCCCTCGCTGTTCGCCGATGCTCCTCTGTCCTTCCCCCCGTTGGCAGCTCCCTCACCGTCCGTAGCAGCTCCCTCACTGTCGAGAGCACGAGGTCCCCCACAGCTCCGCCGTCCGCCGCCGTTTCGGCATCCTCCCCCTGTCGTCCGCTTCAATCGATGAGCACGAGGTCTGCCGCCCTCCGCTCCAATCGAGGTCGAATAGAACTGCTCATCTCCTCGAATTGAACTCCAATCAGTGTCGTTCTTTGATCTTCTGTTGGTCCTCTGTTCTCTGTTCGAATTGAAATCGTACTGGACGGCGAACTGCTCCTCTGCTGGTTCTCTTCCTGGGTATGTGTTCTTCTCTCAACGCAGCGAGCAGCGGGCGGCAGTTGCTTGTTCCTCTCGACAGATCCTCTGCTGGTCCTAGTTCCTCTCAATATGTTCTTGATCCTCTGCTGGTCCGTGTGCCTCTCGACTTTGTTCAATTCAAGAGCAGCCTATTATCCAGTCTGGATTCTAGAGTCTGTTGTGGAAGCAAATAATTCTGCATTTCACAGTCTGTTGTGGACAGTACTGGTTGTGGAAGCAAAAGTTTCTGCAGATCACACCTAGCAGCATTTCACACCTGTTAATTCGGAACAACAACAAATTTCAGAGGAGCAATTCCCTGCTCTGAATAAAGATCAGGAGCAAATCACACCTGCAAGCAACTAAAAAGATGATTTGATGAACATCTTATAATTCTGCACCATGTATTTGCATAAAGATTCTACAGTCCTACTCCTATAATTTTGCCATAAGTTTTTCATGTACTCCTATAATTCTGTCATAGTTATGAACAAGTTTAGAAAGACACGCAGCGAAGTGTGTTGTGAAGCTTAAAGACTAAAAGATCAAAATAGCACCGAACAATATGGCAAACTGAAAGCAATACTACAGAAAACTCCTACAAGATGACCTCAAGTTCTAATTATAATTAGCACTAGTTTTATTCCATTACAGTATACATTTGTGATTCTGCTTATGTCAAATTGATGATTTTAGGTTTGTTGTTCACATGGACCAATGATTTATTCACTTCGGACAGTGGCCTAGTACAAAGAAACAATAGGCCAGGTTCCATATTCATGGCCATGACAAATTACATGAAACAAGATGCATGGTGGCATGGTTATTGAAACAATTTTGATAGAGTGGATATTCAACACACACAATTTTGATACAGTGGATATTCAACAATTTTGACCAGAATTTCAAACAAGATCCACTCTACCTGTCAAAATTCAGTAAACTAATTTTAGTTAACTAAATTCAGTAAACTAATTTCAGTTAGCTGTCTATTGTCTACTGTCAAAATTTAGTTAGCTATGTTAATATTCAATTAACTACTATGACAAAGTTCAGTCTACTCTGTCAATGTTAATTCCAGAGATGGAGCAGCATGACATTGACCAAAACATTCAGTATTAAGAGATGATCAAAACATTCAGTTTACAATAAAAACATTCAGTCTAAAATATCGAATCTTTGTCAATACATTGAACAATGTCAGTAAATCTGTAATGTTTTGACAGTGTATTTGTCAGTAAATTACTAGTCAATGTATCTAGCTAGACTTAACTTGTGTATCTGTTGAGACTTAGTTAGCGTATTCCCATTCCATGCTTCCATGGTGTCGTACTCCTGTATCCAAATATGTCCCATCCAAGTATACTTGACAGTATACTTCAACATTCAGTATAATTATCAGAAATCTTTAATCTTTTGATAGTATACTTACACATTCAGATGGGAAGTTTTCATTGACAGTATACTTTAACATTCAATACATTAAACATTCAGTCTCTAATGTTTTCATCAAAACTCGGTCAATATTCCCAGAGCATTCAACTTTCAGTTTTGACCAAAACTTCAACATTCAACTTCTCAGTAAATCTCTGATTACCAGAACTCTATCAATGTCAGTAATTAAACATTCAGAGATAACCAAAATATCCAGTTTACAGTCAAAAATGACACCTTCAGGCTGGAAAAGGAGTGGAGCAGCGTCCCCCATGGCGCCGGGGGCACGGAGCGGAGCAGACTCCCCATAGAAGCCCACGGAGAGGAGGGAATTGCCGGTGGGAGTACACAGTAGAATCCCACCGAGGAAGAAGAATGGATTTTGGGGGTGGAAAGGCGGAGTTGCGGGAGGCACGCGAGTGGGGGCAGGGGAGCTGCACGAGGCAGGAGGGAGCGGAGGAGGAGGCACTTCGGCGGCGGAGGAGGATGCGCGGGAGAGGGTAGCTACGTGGCTGAGCTGAACAGGGAGCTCCGGCGTCCATGTGTCCATGTCGGGAGCGCGTGTTGTCGATTGGAGAAGATGCTCGGGTTGTGTCGAGAGTTGGGAAGGTTTTTTTGCAAAGAGTAAAATGCAAGCGCGGTCCTAATTCTTTTCCAAAAGTGTTGATTGGGTCCTAATTCTTTTAAAATGCACATCTGGGTCCTAATTTTTTCTAAGTTGTTCATCCGAGGTCCTAATTTCGTTTGACCGCCGCTGACCAGCTCGCGTGGCGCTTTGACCGCCGCCACATCGACTCGAGGGCCCACGCGGGAGATTTCCCGCAGTTGGAGGTTGGGAATTTAAGCAGTTTGGCCCCTGGAGTTTATGCTTTCCTCATTCTCCGGTCCCTAGGTCTTCTGCTCGCTCTCTCCCTCTCTCTGGCGCCGCGCCGTCGCCGCCATGTTCGCCGCCGCTAGCTCGTCTGCAAGTGAAGAAGCAGAGCATTGTTGAGACTGTGGTGTATGCAGAAGCAATGCAGAAGATGAATGAGCTCATTTTTCTATGTAGGAGTATTCTCACCTTAAACCTGGGACTTCCTCTTATTCCACTGCTAAACCCAGGAGATTTAGGGCTTAGTACAGGAGGTAGCTCAGGTGTACCACTAACATGAATATTATCAATTACACTGTCAAAGGCCATGTCTTTGTGATCAACAAACAATTGAAAGTACTGGAATTTTGGAACAACTGCTGTCATGTGCAAAGTGTCAGTGTCACAGTCCACAATCCGTAGTCCATCACCTAAATTCTTTCCAGGCAGTAACCAGTAAATAACATGCTTAGATTGGTCACTATATCCCAATTGATGCATAAAATTAGTGAGCCAGAGAGGAGATCATGTATCTACTTCGCAACCATCGAACAGAGCAACTTTCCCATCGGCATACGTCTTCGATTGGCCAAATCCGCAGAAAAATCCAGCATAGTTGATTTCTACGGTAAAAACCTCCTCTTGTGGTCCTAGGTATCGAGGGATTCAGTCAAATACTACCATCGATTCGAGCTAAATCGGAATCCGCAGAAAAAGAGGATCGAGGGTTAGGGTTACGGGCACCACACTGACCGTATCGCGGAGGAGGATCTCCGGGTCGCCGATGCACGGGCGCCATCCTAGCGGCGCCGCCGCCGGACAAGCGCCTGCGATGGCCGCCTGCCTCTTCTCACCGGACCACCGCCGTTGATCTCCCCTGTTTCGCCAGAGCAAAGAGAGGTGGGGAAGAGGAGAGGAAAAGGACTACGGCTGTGAAGAGATTAGGGTTGGGGGGCTCTTTTGAAAAAATGCACGGCTGGTCGTTATCACACGTGGGCCCTCGAGTCGACGTGGCGGCGGTCAAAGCGCCACGCGAGCTGGTCAGCGGCGGTCAGACGAAATTAGGACCTCGGATGAACAACTTAGAAAGAATTAGGACCCAGATATGCAATCTGAAAGAATTAGGACCCAATCAACACTTTTGGGAAAGAATTAGGACCGCGCTTGCATTTTACTCTTTTGCAAAAGCGTCATCGCGACAATAATTTAGAACTGGTGGGAGTAGCATGGAACAATAAAATATAGATACGTTGGAAAGACGTATCATGGCGCCCGTGGACGCGCTGTAGCCTGAGGCGCGTCCAACATGTTGTCAAGCTGATCCTGATCTCGCTGCCTGGAGAGTGGGTGCCAGTGCTGCATAAAGACAAGGATTTTGAAGAATAAGTCGGACGCTTGCCTCGGGAATATCCGCTCAATAACCATCTTATTGTGAGTCGTCCAGAGGGTCCATGGCATCGCCGTAAAGATCAACCGAAATAAGCGGCGATGTCTACCAGTTTGGTTGGCCCTAGTCTGAAGGAATTCCGCTAGGTCTTGGGCCTCCCAGTCAGGCCCAAGAGCTTCGCGTATGAATGTTCAGAGGGCTCTCGCCGCCGTACAGGTGAAAATGATGTGTGCTGCCATTTCCGGCACCACGCATAAGGGGCAAAGTCGATCCCCGGGACCATGTCGCTTACGCATCTCCGTCCCTGAAGGAATACGATCTCGGAGAAGTTGCCACACAAAGATCTTGATCTCTAGTGGCAAGGGGGCCTTCCACAGAGGCGAGCGCCAGGGGATAATGGGCACGCGACATAGCGCTTGGTATGTCGAGCTGACTGAAAATTCCCTAGACGATGAGAGCCGCCAGGCTACGATGTCCGGATGGTCCGATAGCACCTGTGGCAGGGCCTCTAGAAGGCGATGCCACTCGGCAGTTTCCACCGGGCCAAATGAGCGCCTGAGCCGGACATCCCGATGCCCTAGGTGCCTAGCCGCACAAACTAGAAGAGACAGATCTGTACATATGGAGAACAGTACCGGGAACCCCATCCTTAGCGGCTCGTCCCCAACCCATGGGTCTAGCCAGAACTGGGTTCCCTCCCCATTATCTATAGAGAAGGAAATTTCTAGTCGAATTTCCTCCTTAATCTTTTGAATCGCAAGCCAGAACTGGGAACCTCCAAAGCGGGAGCATGCGAGGAGCGGCTCGCCCCTTAGGTACTTTGCCTGAAGGAGCTGGAGCCACATGCCTCCTTTTGCCACGCAAGATCCGCCAAACCCAACGTAGCATGAGAGCGGTGTTCATCCTACGGGATGTTGTAATCCCTAGACCTCCACGGTCCTTGCAAGCAGGTATCTGCCCACTTGATCATTTGGTTGTTCTGGCGGCCATCAGATGCCTGCCAGAAGAACCTAGCGAGCTCCTTATCAAACGAGCTATGGACACCCTCCGGAAGGATATACAACACCATCATATACATGGGGAGGATCGCTTGGTTAGAACTAATGAGGACCGTTTTACTTCTCTTGGATGTAAAGCGGCCTCCGCGGCTCGGCCCGTGCAGCCACCCGGCCGACCAAAGGATCAAATCCACTCAACAAGATCTTCGAGTCAGCCAGAGGCATCCCTAAATACATTGTGGGGAACGACACCAGCTTGCAGTTTAAGTTATCAGCAATCTGTTGTTGGCCCTCGAGCCGGAACCCGAGAACGAAGACCTCATTTTTATTAAAGTTGATCTTGCTCCAACATCGCCTCGAAGCACAGAAGCACAAAAGACCTCACTTTTGTCAAATTCCTTTAGTTGTGCTGCAGCAAATAGTTCAATAGCACGCTTGATTGCACAAGGATTGATTCTTTTGAGTGGGAAGGTTCAGATGTGGCAGAGCTATATAGGCGCAAAAATAGTGCCATGGCCCGCCCAGCTTAGAACGAAGATCATGCAAAATATGAGCCTGACTGGGCTATTTCTGAATTTTTTAGATGGTATTCTTCAGATTGGCCCGCCCTGCTCTTAGTTTGTAGCTCCGCCACTGGTTCTGATGCAACTGCTACGTGGAAAGATTTGGACACTCTTCACTAGCAGTTCCCGTGCTCGCCGGCTTGATGGCAAGCCGTTACTCAAGAACACGGGATTGTCAGCAACTGTCCATCTACAAGCCCAGGATCCACTAGCAAGCAGATCAAAGCCCGGTTGAACGGACATAGAAAGGAGCCCAACTGGCTTGCAGGCCTGATCTAGGTCCGTTGACACTTCTCTGAATACAAATAGACTAGTCGTAGCTCAGGTGTGCTTGGAACGGAAGGATAGGAATTGGCTGGACTAGTTTGTAACCCCATTTCTAGTTATATCCGTAAGTGCTATCTCCTCACAATATGGTACTAGTACCAGCAGCATTAGAAGGCCTCGCACTAGCGTTGGTCTCCGCAGTAACAGTAGCTAACTAGCGTACCAGCTCCTCATCACAAACAAAAAAGAGTACCGGCAGTAGCAACAGTACCATGTTGTTCAACGAGAGTCGACGCAGCACTTACTCCTGCCCTGCGTACCGAAGAAAGGAGGTCGATCCGACACGCACACCGCAAGTGTTCTCCACCTGATGCCGCCTCGCCCGCTGCTACGATAAAAAGCTGCACGCTTGCTTGTCCCAGCGCGGAACCGAACCGTATTAAATGAGCGTGCACCCGCACGGCCACCAGGCCCTCCCTGGACCAGCGCAGCACTCACTCTCCGCGGCAGAGCCTCCGCCCCGACCCCGAGCCCCACGGCCTCGTCAGCGAGTTCAATGCTCTGCTCTGCACGGCACGCCGCGCACATCCACCAGAGGGAAGCGGCCGCCGCTTGTGCCAAGACCTGCAGCTAGCAGCGGGGAGCAGTTGCCGCCCGCCATGTATAGATCGCAGCATGGTGGGTGGCCAAGGCCTGCACAGCTTCCATCCAGCGATTTGGTTGCCTTTGAGAGCGTAGGTGGACGCGTGAATCATGTGGTTTGCACGGACGGAACGCCGACCATCTTGGCGTGGTAGCGCCCCGGGCAGGACCGGTGGCGTACGAGCGTTGGTCAAGATTCGCAGTAGGTGGCGAGGCGGTCAGAATAGTGCGCCGGAGTAGCTCGAGTTGGTGGGGCGCTTGGTCTCCCAAGTTAGTACGTGCTCCGGGACCGGGATGTGCATCGCCAGGCTCAGATCGGGCATTGAATTACTTGTGGCACCCTATCTAACGCCGGCGAGCACGCATCCACCACTGCCGACCGGTCTATGCCAAGGGAAACGTGTGCTGTGCCAACAGCTCCCACCGGCTTTGCCGCTGCCGACGACTGCAGGAGAGACGAAGGAGAACGACCCTATGGTCATGCATGGTAACTACAGCGAACCGTACGTACGTGCAAAATGGTCCCTGCCTAGCGTGCATGTCCGATCGATCTCGACGCATCCAGATTTTTTTACGCATGTCCAGAACAGCAGAGGAAGCCACGTGAAGCGAGACAGCAAGAGAACGGATCAACTTCCGATCTACGGTAGATTATGCAAATGAACATGGAATAGGTCTATTATCGGGGAAAAAACGGAGTAGGCCGGCTTCCCGAGTTCACGCAGTTGTTGGATCATGGTTCAATACTAAAATGTCAGAATCTTCGTTGTCCACGATGACTAAACAATTTATTATTAAAATTAAAAATAGGCGGATAGCGACAATGCTGGTCTGCAACATCAGATGGTAGGCAAAAGAAAAGAAAATGTTGACAATGCACGTAGTACACTCTCTCCATGATGCTTTTCACACTGACATTTAGACCCTTGACACGTTTGGTCCCACAACTCGGCGTCAACCCTTGCCGTACCAAGAGGAACAAGAAATGGACATAAGCGGTTCGTTAACATATAATACTTGATTAATATAAGGATGATCATAGGTTAATCGGCCGGACCCAAATGAGTGGTCAAGTGAACTGAACTATTTAATAATTCGGTGGAGTAGACCCGATGGGATCGTAGAGAAGAGGGGCACTATCACATAGTGCCAAACCGCAAATTACGTCTCTCTCAAAACACTATATTAATATAGCAAACACCCCACACAACCAATTATAGATGTTGAGGCAGCAGTAGCACAATCACGTTCAAAAGAAAAGAAAGAGAAAAAAGCAAATGCCGATAACAACGGATTAACAAAAACGAAGAAGTCACGTGACCGCTGCGCCCATCGGAGATCTCCGACCAAGCTACTAGACTGCGAAGCGCCGGTACCAAACAATACCTCCAAAAAGGGACGCGTCGATAACGACGCTCTGCCAAGGGTTTTCCCCGGTACGCAGCAAGGAGAGACGAAGGGCAACACCCGAAGCCCTTCAGGAAGGCCCGGCGGCACCCTTAGGCGCCACCGCGTTGGTGTCGGGCAAGCTGACAGGGATTTCTCCCGATCCCAACCATCACCCAGAGTGCTCCAAAGCACTCCACTATACCACCCACCACCCTGCGCTAGCACGATCTTGAAGCCACCCACGCTGTCTCACCACAGCACCGAGAAGTGGGGCATGCACAGCGAAGAAGAAGAGTCGGGACCAAGGGCAACAGCACCGTCGGCATGCGTGAGGCACCGACCTCCACCGTCAACGACAGTAACCGACCGGACGCAACAGCGTAAGCAAACCAGGACCGGCTGGGCCCTGAAATGCCCATAAAGCTCCCGTCGTCACGCTGCAGAAGGCACGCCCTTGGCATCGCCACCCCCGTCCGAGCCACCTCTCCTCTTCACCGCAGAGAAAGCAACGAGGGTGCGCTGAAGCCGGCCCGCACGGACCCAGATGGGGCCCTAAGGGCCCAAATCTCGACCCATCACCGGCCAGCC
>NC_041386.1:35051171-35097787 GCF_002162155.2 Triticum dicoccoides | reverse complement strand
ACCACTCCGCCCGCTAGACACCGCCTCCAGGCCGCCAGACCGTCGCCTGTCGAGCCGCACAATCGCCGACCTCCTTCCCCGAGAAGGAGGGCCGCGCGCAGGGAGAGAAGATCCCTCTACCACTGACACCACCCAGGCTTAGTCCGGGGGTGACTGTCGGCGGCAGCGGGAAGGGGACGAAGGGGAGGAGGTCGTGCGCCGCCTCGGCCGCCTCCCCAGGAGATGGCACGAGAACGGGGTCGGGAGAGGGGAGAGCACAATTCTTCGTGTCTTCATTCACCTTTGCGCAAAGGCTAGCCTTTCACCAAGTACGTCTCTAGCCATCCCTAGTTTAATTCCCCCATCATATTTTCCATCTGCTTAACTCTTGACCTATTTAAATTTAATTTTGCAATGTGACTAGGTCTCAGTCGACAGTCGGGTCTACATAACATGTAAAAGTGGGGAGATGCACAGATCTCGATATAAGATCTGACGAATATAGCCTGAACCAAGACTTAAAGAAGTTTTAGTCGACTGAGATGTAGCAAAATATTGAATTTTTTTACTCAGCTAGCTCATCCCTCAAACTTGACCCCCCACCCTCTCCCAACCAAAATATATATTTTGACAATTATCGATATTTTACGCAAACAATCTAAATAAACATATAAAATTAAATGCACCATACCTTAATTCAACTATGATTATAAAAAACCTTCATCCAAGCCAACAAAGAACTAAAACCTCCTGACAAAAGGCTCCGAATGAACAATTCCATTGCAAAAAACCAGCAAACATAAGTTTGACCAAAAGTCATCATAATTTTTTTGACCTCATGCACTCGCGTTATCATGATCGACACCACCAACACCACCAAATGACTTGGCTAGGATGTCATCGCAAACTTAACTCCAAATATTGTTTCGCCCTCCCACCCATATTTCCTGGATCCATAAATATTGTAGAGCGCTCCCCCCTCTTGGTATTGTGTTCATCTACCTCCAATGTTAGCCTTTGCTCCCCAATCTTCATCTTCTTCTTTTTGCTTCGGCCTCCAATGCAAGTCTTTCCATCTCAATTTCCAGCTTTTATTCTTCCAATTGCACCTTTGTCTCCTCGACTGCCGCCTTTGCCTTCCGCATCTCTGTTGGGGAATGCAGTAATTTCAAAAAAATTCCTACGCACACGCAAGATCATGGTGATGCATAGAAACGATAGGGGAGAGTGTTTTCTACGTACCCTCGTAGAACGTAAGCGGAAGCGTTATGACAACGCGGTTGATGTAGTCGTACGTCTTCATGATCGACAGATCCTAGTACCGAAAGTACGGCACCTCCGCCAGTGGCGGAGCTTGGCCCAGAAAACTGGGCGGGCCGACAGTAGGAAAGAACTATTGGGATGGTGTTTCATGGCCCAAAAGTAAGTATACACTACAGAAAAATCGAATGGGCTGGGCGGGCCACGGCCCATTCGGCCTTGCTGTAGCTCCGCCACTGACCTCCGCGATGTGCACACGTTCGGCTCAGTGACGTCCCACAAACTCACGATCCAGCAGAGTGTCGAGGGAGAGCTTCGTCAGCACGACGGCGTGATGACGGTGATGATGATGCTACCGGAACAGGGCTTCGCCTAAGCATCACTACGATATGACCGAGGTGGATTATGGTGGACGGGGGGCACCGCACACGGCTAACTGATCAATGATCAACTTGTGTGTCTATGGGGTGCCCCCTGCCCTCGTATATAAAGGAGCAAGGGGGGAGGCCGGCCGGCCCTTGGGGCACGCCAGGAGAGGAGTACTCCTCCTAGTAGGAGTAGGACTCCCCTTTCCTACTCCTACTAGGAGGGTAAAAGGAAGGAGGAGAGGGAGAAGGAAAGGGGGCGCCACTGAAGGAAATATGCCCTAGAGGCAATAATAAAGTTGTTATTTATATTTCCTTATATCATGATAAATGTTTATTGTTCATGCTAGAATTGTATTAACCGGAAACTTAGTACATGTGTGAATACATAGACAAACAAAGTGTCACTAGTTTGCCTCTACTTGACTAGCTCGTTGAATCAATGATGGTTAAGTTTCCTAACCATAGACATGATTTGTCATTTGATTAACGGGATCACATCATTAGAGAATTATGTGATTGACTTGACCCATCCATTAGCTTAGCACGATGATCATTTAGTTTGTTGCTATTGCTTTCTCCATAACTTATACATGTTCCTATGACCATGAGATCATGCAACTCCCAAATACCGGAGGAACACTTTGTGTGCTACCAAACGTCACAACATAACTGGGTGATTATAAAGGTGCTCTACAGGTGTCTCCGATGGTGTTTGTTGAGTTGACATAGATCGAGATTATGATTTTTCACTCCGATTGTCGGAGAGGTATCTTTGGGCCCTCTCGGTAATGCACATCAATATAAGCCTTGCAAGCAATGTAGCTAATGAGTTAGTTACATGATGTAGCATCACAGAACAAGTAAAGAGACTTGCCGGTAACAAGATTGAACTAGGTATTGAGATACCGACGATCGAATCTTGGGCAAGTAACATACTGATGACAAAGGGAACAACGTATATTGTTATGCGGTTTGACCGATAAATATCTTTGTAGAATATGTAGGAACCAATATGAGCATCCATGTTCCACTATTGGTTATTGACCGGACACATGTCTCGGTTATGTCTACATAGTTCTCGAATCCGTAGGGTCCGCACGCTTTAACTTTCGGTGACGATCGGTTTTATGAGTTTATGTGTTTTGGTGTACCAAAGGTAGTTCAGAGTCCCGGATATGATCACAGACATGACGAGGAGTCTATAAATGGTCGAGACATAAAGATAAATATATTGGACGACTATATTTGGACGTCGGTATGTTTCCAGGTGAGTTTGGGCATATACCGGAGCACTGGGAGGTTACCGGAACCCCCTGAGAGGTATATGGGCCTTATTAGGCCATAGTGGAAGAGAAGAGCGGGAGGCCTAGGAGGGGCGCCCCCTCAAGCCCAATCCGAATTGGGTGCCCCCCTTCCTTCCACTCCTAGTCCAACTAGGGAAGGGGGGATCCTACTCCCGGTGGGAGTAGAACTCCCCATAGGGCACGCCATAGGAGGGCTGGCACTCCCCCTCCTCCACTCCTTTATATACGGGGGAGGGGGCACCCCATAGACACACAAGTTGATCATTGATCTTTTAGTCGTGTGTTGTGCCCCCCTCCACCATAATCCACCTCGGTCATATCGTAGCGGTGCTTAGGCGAAGCCCTGTTTCCGGTAACATCATCATCACCGTCATCACGCCATCGTGCTGACGAAGCTCTCCCACAACACTCTGCTGGATCGTGAGTTCATGGGACGTCATCGAGCCGAACATGTGCAGATCACGGAGGTGTCGTAACTTCGGTACTAGGATTGGTCGATCGTGAAGACGTACGACTACATCAACCGCGTTGTCATAACGCTTCCGCTTACGGTCTACGAGGGTACGTAGACAACACTCTCCCCTCTCATTGCTATGCATCACCATGATCTTGCATGTGCGTAGGAAAATTTTGAAATTACTATGTTCCCCAACAGTGGCATCCGAGCCAGGTTTATGCGTAGATGTTATATGCACGAGTAGAACACAAAGGAGTTGTGGGCGTGGGTATATACATATTGCTTGCCGTCACTAGTTGATTCTTGATTCAGCGGCATTGTTGGATGAAGCGGCCCAGACCGGCATTACGCGTACGCGAGACTGGTTCTACCGATGTGCTTTGCACACAGGTGGCTAGTGGGTGTCTGTTTCTCCAGCTTTAGTTGAATCGGATTCAATGAACATGGTTTTTTCTGAAGATTAAATAGCAATCACTATACCGCGTTGTCGTTTTTGATCCGTAGGTAAGAATGGTTCTTGCTCAGCCCATAGTAGCCACGTAAAACTTGCAACAAGAAAGTAGATGACGTCTAACTTGTTTTTGTAGAGCATGTTGTGATGTGATATGGTCAAGACATGATACTAAATTTTATTGTATGAGATGATCATGTTTTGTAACACAGTTATCGGCAACTGGCAGGAGCCATATGGTTGTCGCTTTATTGTATGAAATGCAATTGCCATGTAATTGCTTTACTTTATCACTAAGCGATAGCGATAGTCGTAGAAGCAATAGTTGGCGAGATGACAACGATGCTTTGATGGAGATCAAGGTGTCAAGCCGGTGACGATGGTAATCATGACGGTGCTTTGGAGATGGAGATCAAAGGCACAAGATGACAACGGCCATATCATATCACTTATATTGATTGCATGTGATGTCTATCCTTTATGCATCTTATTTTGCTTAATTCGACGGTAGCATTATAAGATGATATCTCACTAAATTTCAAGGTATAAGTGTTCTCCCTGAGTATGCACCGTTGTTACATTTCGTCGTGCCGAGACACCACGTGATGATCGGGTGTGATAAGCTCTACGTTCGCATACAACGGGTGTAGGCCAGTTTTGCACACGCAGAATACTCGGGTTAAACTTGATGAGCCTAGCATATGCAGATATGGCCTCGGAACACTGAGACCGAAAGGTCGAGCGTGAACCATATAGTAGATATGATCAACATAGTGATGTTCACCATTGAAAACTACTCCATCTCACGTGATGATCGGACATGGTTTAGTTGATATGGGTCACGTGATCACTTAGATGATTAGAGGGATGTCTATCTAAGTGGGAGTTCTTAAGAAATTTGATTAATTGAACTTTAATTTATCATGAACTTAGTACCTGATAGTGTTTTGCATGTCTATGTTGTTGTAGATAGATGGCCCGTAATGTTGTTCCGTTGAATTTTAATGCGTTCCTAGAGAAAGCTAAGTTGAAAGATGATGGTAGAAACTACACGGTCTGGGTCCATAACTTGAGGATTATCTCCATTGCTGCACAGAAGAATTACGTCCTGGAAGCACCGCTAGGTGACAAACCCGCTGCAGGAGCAACGCGAGATGTTGTGAACACCTCGCAGAGCAAAGGTGATGACTACTGATAATCCCCAAGTGCAGGGAATCATCATAGCAATTCCCAAAGGTGGAAGTGATAAGTATGGAGTGTCGAACCCACAAGGAGCTAAAGGTAAGATCAATATTCTCTCAAGTCCTATCTGCCACTGATACGACTCTACGTACACCGAACGTTTGCTTCCAACTAGAAACGAGAAATAAAACTACGTTGTGGGTATGAAGAGGATAACTTTGCATGATATCGGAGAGCTAAAATATAAAAGTAGGTGCTGTTATCACAAAGTTAGAATATATTGCTAAATATTATAAATAGTGAGTGTGGAATAATGATGGGTCGGTGTGCGGAATTATCTTAGGCAATTGTTAACAAGACCGATAGTCGTCATTGCAATTTCATATGAGGGAGGGGCATAAGCTAACATACTTTCTCTTCTTGGATCATATGCACATATGATTGGAACTCTAGCAAGCATCCGCAACTATTAAAGATCATTAAGGTAAAACCCAACCATAGCATTAAAGCATCAAGTCCCCTTTATCCCATACGCAACAACCCCCTTGCTCGGGTTTATGCTTCTGTCACTCAAGCAACCCACTATAAATGAATCATGAACGTATTGCAACACCCTACAGCGGGAATCTCTCATGCTTGTGCGACACGGAGGGCACAATAGGACAACACCAAAATAAAACATACAACTCATACCAATCTAGATCATCAATCAACCCAAAGACAAAGGATATCTACTCAAAACATCATAGGATGGCAACACATCATTGGATTATAATATGTGGCATAAAGCACCATGTTCAAGTAGGGATTACAGCGGGGTGCGGGAGAGTGGACCGTGTAAAAGAGATGAGGATGGTGATGTTGATGAAGACGATCACCGCGGTGATGATTCCCCTCCCGATGGCACTCCGATGCCACGGACAAAGAGGAGGAGAGGTTCTCCCCTTGTGCTTCCTCCTCCATGGCCTCCCCTGGATGGGGAGAGGTTCTCCCTCTAGTCCTTGGCCTTCATGGTGATGATGGAACCTCCGGGACCCTCCTCCATAGCCTCCGGTGATGATGGCCCCCTCCGACAGGGTTCCAGAGAGGGCCTAGATTGATTTCTCGTGGCTACAGAGGCTTGCGGCGGCGAAACTTACGATCTAGGTTATTTTCTGGAGGTTTGGATATTTATAGGAGAGGTTGGCGTCCAGAACAAGTCAGGGGGCCCAATGGGAAGTCCACGAGGCACAGGGGCGCGCCCCCCACCCTCGTGGGCCCCACGGGACTCCCCTCCGGTAGATTTTTGTTCCATTATTTTTTATATTTTCTAGAAAAATTCTCTGTTGATTTTCATCGCATTCCGAGAACTTCTATTTCTGCACAAAAACAACACCACGGTAGTTCTGCTGAAAACAACGTCCGTCCGGGTTAGTTCTAATCAAATCATACCAAAATCATGTAAAACTATT
This sequence comes from Triticum dicoccoides, assembly GCF_002162155.2. NCBI lineage: Eukaryota > Viridiplantae > Streptophyta > Magnoliopsida > Poales > Poaceae > Triticum > Triticum dicoccoides. Next base: position 35,091,335 of record NC_041386.1, on the reverse strand, counting down.
GTAAAATTGGCATGAATACTTCATAAATTATAGATACGTTGGAGACGTATCAGTATCCCCAAGCTTAATTCCTGCTCGTCCTCGAGTAGGTAAATGATAAAAACAGAATTTTTGATGCGGGGTGCTACTTGGCATAATTTTTGTAGCTCAACTCATGAAACTTCTCATGATCAAGTAACAAGCTATTCACATGTTAAAGTATAGATCATAAACTTTCTTGAAAACTAACAAATCATTCACTTAGTCATCAAACAATTGCAATTCATCTTATTTTCGGTAAGGGTCTATGTAAGAGCTTTGATTCAGCAAACTCCACATATTCAACTATCATTTAATATTTCACAATTGCTATCACTCATGTGATATTTATGGGTTCAAAGTTTTAATCGGACACAGAAAAAGATAGGGGCTTATAGTTTCTCCTCCCAACCTTTTACCTCAAGGGTAATGTCAACAATAATAATTTATGAAAACCTAGATCCAAGTGGATATATACATCCAGATCGCTCCAACACAAAGTGCTTGCCAAAGGAAAAAGTGTAAAAAGGAAAGGTGATGACCACCATGACTCATGTATAAGGGTAGAAGATAAAAGTAAAAGATAGTCCCTCAGGGGGAAGTAGAGGTTGTCATGCGCTTTTATGGTTGGATGCACAAAATCTTAATGCAAAAGAACGTCACTTTATATTGCCACTTGTGATATGGACCTTTATTATGCAGTCTGTCGCTTTTATTTCTTCCACATCACAAGATCGTATAAAACTTATTTTCTCCACATTAATAGATCATACATATGTAGAGAGCAATTTTTATTGCTTGCAACAATGACAACTTACTTGAAGGATCTTACTCAATCCATAGGTAGATATGGTGGACTCTCATGGCAAAACTAGGTTTAAGGATATTCGGAAGCACAAGTAGTATCTCTACTTGGTGCAAAGAATTTGGCTAGCATGAGGGGGAAAGGCAACCTCAACATGTTGGATGATCCAAGACAATATAACGTATCGGATATAAGAAAACATAACCCATTAAGTTGTCTTCCTTGTCCAACATCAACCTTTTAGCATGTCATATTTTAATGAGTGCTCACAATTGCAAAAGATGTCCAAGGTAGTATATTTATATGTGAAATATCTCTTCCTTCAATATTCTTTCATGAATTGTTCAAGTGACCAATTCTGCATTTGCTAACTTCCAATAAGTTTACTACCTATACTTATTATGTGTGAAGTCATTACTCCCCATGTTGTAAGCATATGAAACGTATATAAATTCAGATTTATGATATTCAATTCATTCAACCATTTACTCATAGGATATATGTGAAGCACGTGAGTAAATGACAAACTACTCCAAAAAGATATAAGTGAAGAACACTGAGTAGTCAAATAATTAACTAGCCATGGGAGGATTCATTTTCATTCAAGATTTCAGATCCAATGATTTTATTCAAACAGCAAGTAAAATTGAAAATAAGCTCCAAGAAAAACACATATCATGTGATGAATAAAAATATAGCTCCGAGTAAGGTATACCGATAATTTTGAAGACGAAAGAGGGGATGCCTTCCGGGGCATCCCCAAGCTTAGGCGCTTGAGTCTTTCTTGAATATTACCTTGGATTGCCTTTAGCATCCCCAAGCTTAGGGTCTTTCCACTCCTTATTCTCCTCATATTGATATCTCTCCCAGAGCTTGAAAACTTCAATCACACAAAACTAAACGGAACTTCGTGAGATACGTTAGTATGATAAAGAGTAAACCATTCACTTTGGTACTTTCAAAGACAAGGTTCATAATTGTTCTCACACAATGCCTACTGTACTATATCATTTCTACAATTTATATTGAGAAATATAAGCCATAGAAACTAGAAAACAAGCAAACTATGCAACGAAAACAGAATCTGTCAGAAACAGAACAGTCTGTAATGATCTGAACACCAACCATACTTCTGCTACTCCAAAAATTCTGAAATAAATTGGTGGACGTGAGGAATTTGTCTATTAATCTTCTGAAAAATAATCAACTCAATCACACTCTTCTGTAAAAAATGAAAGCTAATCTCGTGAGCGCAAAGTTTCTGTTTTTTACAGCTAGATCACATTGACTTTCACCCAGGTCTTCCCAAAGATCTTACTTGGCACTTTATTGAAACAAAATCTATAATACATGATTTCTACAGTAGCTTAATCATGAGAACACACAAGAATATTAAGGGTAAACATTGGGTTGTCTCCTAACAAGTGCCTTTCTTTAATGCTTTTTAGCTAGACATGATGATTTCAATGATGCTTACATAAAAGATAAGAATTGAATCATAAAGAGAGCATCATGAAGAATATGACTAGCACATTTAAACCTAACCCACTTCCTATGCCTAGGGATTTTGTGAGCACACAATTTATGGGAACAAGAATCAACTAGCATAGGAAGGCAAAACAAGTATAACTTCAAAACTTTAAGCACATAGAGAGGAAACTTGATATCATTGCAACTCCTAAAAGCATATATTCCTCCCTCATAATAATTTTTAGTAGCATCATGAATGAATTCAACAATATAAACATCACATAAAGCATTCTTTTCATGATCTACAAGCATAGAAATTTTACTACTCTCCACATAAGCAAAGTTCTTCTCATTCGGAATAGTGGAATCATTATTAACTAAAGTTGACACTCTTCCAAACCTGCTTTATATGATAGCATTATTCATACTCCAAAAGATATAAGTGAAGTTTATGGAGCATTCTACAATTAATATGGACTAACCAATATCCAAGATCAAAATATATAAGTGAAGCACACGAAGCATTCTATAAAACCATACTCAAAAAATTTAAGTGAAGCACAAAGAGCAATTCTATAAGATCATACTTAAAAGATATAAGTGAAGCATGAAGAGCAATTCTATAAGATCATACTTAAAAGATATAAGTGAAGCACATGAAGCATTCTATAAATCAATGAAGGGCTATCTCATACTAGCATGGTTCTTAAAGAAAAAGAAAAACACAAAGGACACAAATCATGTGAACAAAACAAAAACCGAGGTATACCGATAATTGATGAAGAAGAAAGATGGGATGCCAACAGGGGCATACCCAAGCTTAGATGCTTGAGTATCCTTGAAATATTTACTTGGGGTGCCTTGGGCATCCCCAAGCTTGAGCTATTGCCTCTCTTTATTCTTCTCATATTGATAGCTCCTCGATCTTCGAACACTTCTTCCATACAAAACTTTAACAAAAACTTTGTGAGATCCGTTAGTATAATAAAGCAAATCACTACCTTTAGGTATTGTTGCAAACTCATTCCAATTTCATATTAGAACTATATCTACTATAATCCAACTTCACCATGGTTCATACCCCCCGATACTACCCATAGATTCATCAAAATAAGCGATCAACACATAGAAAACAGAATATGTCAAAAACAGGACAGTCTGTAGTAATCTGGAAGTTTAGTATACTTATGTAACTCCAAACAATTCTAAAAAATATGAAAATTTAATAAATTTATACAGAAGTAATCTGCAAAAAGTTTCAAATCCATTTGACTTTCCAGTAAAAATGTAAAATCACGCGCTACAGCCAAAGTTTCTGTTTTTGTACTGTACATAGTAAACAAGCAATCTAATCATCCTAAAACCGAAGCTTGGCACATTATTTTTATAATACAATGGATATATACAAGGGGATAATTATTTTTAGAGAAGCTTCCATGAAAAAATTTGCATTGTTTCCATGAGCATGAACACAATTGTTCAAGGTCGACCCTCACTTCTCCAATGCATAACCTTCCAATCACTTCTCTTATTGAAAAACTTTTTAGGTATGAGAGGCCAGTAAATTTTTTTGTATTTTCATTATTTAAAAAAAATATGTTTCACCCACAACTAAACACAAACAAAAAAGGAAAAACAAAATCTACTTACTAAAGAAAGCAAACAAGCACACAAGAGAATATCAACCCCACGCTATTGCTCCCCGGCAACGGCGCCAGAAAAGAGCTTGATAATCCCCAAGTGCAGGGAATCATCATAGCAATTCCCAAAGGTGGAAGTGATAAGTATGGAGTGTCGAACCCACAAGGAGCTAAAGGTAAGATCAATATTATCTCAAGTCCTATCTGCCACTGATACGACTCTACGTACACCGAACGTTTGCTTCCAACTAGAAACGAGAAATAAAACTACGTTGTGGGTATGAAGAGGATAACTTTGCATGATATCGGAGAGCTAAAATATAAAAGTAGGTGCTGTTATCACAAAGTTAGAATATATTGCTAAATATTATAAATAGCGAGTGTGGAATAATGATGGGTCAGTGTGCGGAATTATCTTAGGCAATTGTTAACAAGACCGATAGTCGTCATTGCAATTTCATATGAGGGAGGGGCATAAGCTAACATACTTTCTCTTCTTGGATCATATGCACATATGATTGGAACTCTAGCAAGCATCCGCAACTACTAAAGATCATTAAGGTAAAACCCAACCATAGCATTAAAGCATCAAGTCCCCTTTATCCCATACGCAACAACCCCCTTGCTCGGGTTTATGCTTCTGTCACTCAAGCAACCCACTATAAATGAATCATGAACGTATTGCAACACCCTACAGCGGGAATCCCTCACGCTTGTGCGACACGGAGGGCACAATAGGACAACACCAAAATAAAACATACAACTCATACCAATCTAGATCATCAATCAACCCAAAGACAAAGGATATCTACTCAAAACATCATAGGATGGCAACACATCATTGGATCATAATATGTGGCATAAAGCACCATGTTCAAGTAGGGATTACAACGGGGTGCGGGAGAGTGGACTGTGTAAAAGAGATGAGGATGGTGATGTTGATGAAGACGATCACCGCGGCGATTATTCCCCTCCCGATGGCACTCCGGTGCCACCGAGAGAGAGAAGGAGATGTTCTCCCCCTTGTGCTTCCTCCTCCATGGCCTCCCCCCTGGATGGGGAGAGGTTCTCCCTCTGGTCCTTGGCCTTCATGGTGATGATGGCCCCTCCAGGACCCTCCTCCATAGCCTCCGGTGATAATGGCCCCCTACGGCAGGGTGCCAGAGAGGGCCTAGATTGATTTTTCGTGGCTACAGAGGCTTGCGGCAGCGGAACTTCCGTTCTAGGTTATTTTCTGGAGGTTTGGGTATTTATAGGAGAGGTTGGCGTCGAGAACAAGCCAGGGGGCCCCATGGGAAGTCCACGAGGCACAGGGGCGCGCCCTAGGGGGGTGGGCGCACCCCCCACCCTCGTGGGGCCCACGGGACTCCCATCCGGTAGATTTTTGTTCCAGTATTTTTATATTTTCTAGAAAAATTCTCTGTTGATTTTCATCGCATTCCAAGAACTTTTATTTCTGCACAAAAACAACACCACGGTAGTTTTGCTGAAAATAGTGTCAGTCCGGGTTAGTTCTAATCAAATCATACCAAAATCATGTAAAACTATTGTAAACTTGGCATGAATACTTCATAAATTATAGATACGTTGGAGACGTATCAACTACTCGATAGGTCAGTGTGCCATGCTTTACGGCTTACAACCAGGACTTCAACGACGTTTTGAACATCATGGAGCATATGAGATATTCCAGGAGTTGAAGTTATATTTTAAGCAAATGACCGGATTGAGAGATATGAAGTCTCCAATAAGTTCTACAGCTGCAAGATGGAGGAGAATAGTTCTGTCAGTGAACATATACTCAGAATGTCTGGGTACCACAACCACTTGACTCAACTGGAAGTTAATCTTCCTGATGATAGTGTCATTGACAGAGTTCTTCAATCACTGCCACCAAGCTACAAGAGCTTCATGATGAACTATAATATGCAAGGGATGGATAAGACGATTCCTGAGCTCTTCGCAATGCTAAAGGCTGCGGAGGTAGAAATCAAGAAGGAGCATCAAGTGTTGATGGTCAAGAAGACTGCCAGTTTCAAGAAAAAGGGTAAAGGGAAGAAGGGGAACTTCAAGAATAACAGCAAGCCAGTTGCTGCTCAAGTGAAGAAACCCAAGTCTGGACCTAAGCCTGAGACTGAGTGCTTCTACTGCAAAGGAACTGGTCACTGGAAGCGGAAATGCCCCAAGTATTCGGCGGAGAAGAAGGATGGCAAACTGAAAGGTATATTTGATATACATGTTATTGATGTGTACCTTACTAATGCTCGCAGTAGTGCATGGGTATTTGATACTGGTTCAGTTGCTAACATTTCCAACTCGAAACAGGGGCTACGGATTAAGGGAAGATTGGCTAAGGACGAGGAGATGATGCGCGTGGGAAATGGTTCCAAAATCGATGTGATCGCCGTCGGCACGCTACCTCTACATCTACCTTCGAGATTAGTTTTAGACCTAAATAAATGTTATTTGGTGCCAGCGTTGAGCATTAACATTATATCTGGATCTTGTTTGATGTGAGACGGTTATTCATTTAAATCATAGGATAATGGTTGTTCTATTTATATGAGTAATATCTTTTATGGTCATGCACCCTTGAAGAGTGGTCTATTTTGTTGAATCTCAATAGTAGTGGTACACATATTCATAATATTGAGGCCAAAAGAAGCAGAGTTGATAATGATAGTGCAACTTATTTGTGGCACTGCCGTTTAGGCCATATCGGTGTAAAGCGCATGAAGAAGCTCCATACTGATGGACTTTTGGAACCACTTGATTATGAATCACTTGGTACTTGCGAACCGTGCCTCATGGGCAAGATGACTAAAACACCATTCTCCGGAACTATGGAGAGAGCAACAGATTTGTTGGAAATCATACATACAGATGTATGTGGTCCGATGAATGTTGAGGCTCGTGGCGGATATCGTTATTTTCTCACCTTCACAGATGATTTAAGCAAATATGGGTATATCTACTTAATGAAACGTAAGTCTGAAACGTTTGAAAATTTCAAAGAATTTCAAACTGAAGTTGAAAATCATCGTAAAAAGAAAATCAAATTTCTGCAATCTGATCATGGAGGTGAATATTTGAGTTATGAGTTTGGACTTCATTTGAAACAATGCGGAATAGTTTCGCAACTCACGCCACCTGGAACACCACAACGTAATGGTGTGTCTGAACGTTGTAACCGCACTTTACTAGACATGGTGCGATCTATGATGTCTCTCACTGATTTACCGCTATCGTTTTGGGGTTATGCTTTAGAGACAACTGCTTTCACGTTAAATAGGGCACTATCTAAATCCGTTGATACGACACCTTATGAACTGTGGTTTGGCAAGAAACCCAAGTTGTCATTTCTTAAAGTTTGGGGCTGTGATGCTTATGTGAAAAAACTTCAACCTGATAAGCTCGAACCCAAATCGGAGAAATGTGTCTTCATAGGAAACCCTTAGGAGACTGTTGGGTACACCTTCTATCACAAATCCGAAGGCAAGATATTCGTTGCTAAGAATTGATCCTTTCTGGAGAAGGAGTTTCTCTCGAAAGAAGTGAGTGGGAGGAAAGTAGAACTTGACGAGGTAATTGTACCTTCTCCCTTATTGGAAAGTACTACATCACTGAAATCAGTTCCAGTGATTCCTACACCAGTAAATGTGGAAGCTAATGACGATGAGCATGAAACTTCTGATCAAGTTACTATCGAACCTCGTAGGTCAACCAGAGTAAGATCCGCACCAGAGTGGTACGGTAATCCTATTCTGGAAGTCATGTTACTTGAACATGACGAACCTACGAACTATGAGGAAGCAATGATGAGCCCAGATTCCACAAAATGGCTTAAGGCCATGAAATCTGAGATGGGATCCATGTATGAGAACAAAGTATGGAATTTGGTTGACTTGTCCGACGATCGGCAAGCCATAGAGAATAAATGGATCTTCAAGAAGAAGACTAACACTGATAATAATATTACTGTCTACAAAGCTCGACTTGTTGCAAAAGGTTTTCGACAAGTTCAAGGAGTTGCCTACGATGAGACCTTCTCACCCTTAGTGATGCTTAAGTCTGTCACAATCATGTTAGCAATTGCCAAGTTTTATGATTATGAAATTTGGCAAATGGATGTCAAAACTGCATTCCTTAATGAATATCTTAAAGAAGAGTTGTATATGATGCAACAAGAAGGTTTTATCGATCCAAAAGGTGCTAATAAAGTGTGCAAGCTCCAGCGATCCATTTATGGACTCGTGCAAGCCTCTCGGAGTTGGAATATATGCTTTCATAGTGTGATCAAAGCATATGGTTTTATACAGACTTTTGGAGAAGTCCGTATTTACAAGAAAGTAAGTGGGAGCTCCATAGCATTTCTGATATTATATGTAGATGACATATTTTTGATCGGAAATGATACCGAATTTCTGAATAGCATAAAAGGATACTTGAATAAGAATTTTTCAATGAAAGACCTCGGTGAAGCTGCTTATATATTGGGCATCAAGATCTATAGAGATAGATCAAGACGCTTAATTGGACTTTCACAAAGCACATACCTTGATAAAGTTTTGAAGAAGTTCAAAATGGATCAGGCAAAGAAAGGGTTCTTTCCTGTATTACAAGATGTGAAGTTGAGTCAGACTCAATGCCCGACCACTACAGAAGATAGAGAGAAAATGAAAGGTGTTCCCTATGCTTCATCCATAGGCTCTATCATGTATGCAATGATGTGTACCAGACTTGATGTGTGCCTTGCTATCAGTTTAGTAGGGAGGTACCAAAGTAATCCAGGAGTGGATCACTGGACAATGGTCAAGAATATCCTGAAATACCTGAAAAGGACTAAGGATATGTTTCTCGTATATGAAGGTGACAAAGAGCTTGTCATAAATGGTTATGTCAATGCAAGCTTTGACACTGATCCGGATGACTCTAAGTCACAAACCAGATACATATTTTTATTAAATGGTGGAGTTGTCAGTTGGTCAGTTCCAAGCAGAGCATCGTGGCGGGATCTACGTATGAAGCGGAATACATAGCTGCTTCGGAAGCAGCAAATGAAGGAGTCTGGATGAAGGAGATCATATCTGAACTAGGCGTCATACCTAGTGCATCAGGTCCAATGAAAATCTTTTGTGACAATACTGGTGCAATTCCTTGGCAAAGGAATCCAGATTTCACAAGAGAACCAAGCACATCAAGAGACGCTTCAATTCCATCCGCAATCAAGTCAAGGAGGCAGACATAGAGATTTGCAAGACACATACGGATCTGAATGTTGCAGACCCATTGACTAAGCCTCTCTCACGAGCAAAACATGATCAGCACCAAGACTCCATGGGTGTTAGAATCATTACAATGTAATCTAGATTATTGACTCTAGTGCAAGTGGGAGACTGAAGGAAATATGCCCTAGAGGCAATAATAAAGTTGTTATTTATATTTCCTTATATCATGATAAATGTTTATTATTCATGCTAGAATTGTATTAACCAGAAACTTAGTACATGTGTGAATACATAGACAAACATAGTGTCACTAGTTTGCCTCTATTTGACTAGCTCGTTGAATCAATGATGGTTATGTTTCCTAACCATAAACATGAGTTGTCATTTGATTAATGGGATCACATCATTGGAGAATGATGTGATTGACTTGACCCATCCGTTAGCTTAGCACGATGATCGTTTAGTTTGTTACTATTGCTTTCTCCATAACTTATACATGTTCCTATGACTATGAGATCATGCAACTCCCGAATACCAGAGGAACACTTTGTGTGCTACCAAACATCGCAACGTAATTGGGTGATTATAAAGGTGATCTACAGGTGTCTCCGATGGTGTTTGTTCAGTTGACATAGATTGAGATTAGGTTTTGTCACTCCGATTGTCGGAGAGGTATCTCTGGGCCCTCTCGGTAATGCACATCAATAAGCAATGTAGCTAATGAGTTAGTTACGGGATGTAGCATTACGGAACGAGTAAAGAGAAATGCCGGTGACAAGATTGAACTAGGTATGGAGATACCGACGATCGAATCTCGGGCAAGTAACATACCGATGACAAAGGGAACAACGTATATTGTTATGCGGTTTGACTGATAAAGATCTTCGTAGAATATGTAGGAACCAATATGAGCATCCAGGTTACGCTATTGGTTATTGACCGGAGACGTGTCTCGGTCATGTCTACATAGTTCTCGAACCCGTAGGGTCCACATGCTTAATGTTCGGTGACGATCGGTATTATGAGTTTATGTGTTTTGATGTACCGAAGGTAGTTCGGAGTCTCGGATATGATCACAGACATGACGAGGTGTCTCAAAATGGTCGAGACATAAAGATCGATATATTGGATGACTATATATGGACACCGGAATGGTTCCGGGTGAGTTCGGGCATATACCGGAACACCGGGAGGTTACCGGAACCCCCCGGGAGGTATATGGGCCTTATTGGGCCATAGTGGGAGAGAAGAGAGGGAGGCCTAGGAGGGGGCGCCCCCCCTCAAGACCAATCCGAATTGGGTGGGGGCCGCCCCCCTTTCCTTCCCCCTCTCCCCCTTCCTTCCACTCCTAGTCCAACTAGGGAAAGTGGGAATCCTACTTCCTGTGGGAGTAGGACTCCCCATAGGGCACGCCATAGGAGGGCCGGCCCTCCCCCTCCTCCACTCCTTTATATACAGGAGAGGGGGCACCCCATAGACACACAAGTTGATCATTGGTCTTTTAGCCGTGTGTCGTGCCCCCTCCACCATAATTGATACGTCTCCAACGTATCTATAATTTTTGATTGCTCCATGCTATATTATCTACTGTTTTGGACATTATTGGGATTTATTATCCACTTTTATATTATTTTTGGGACTAACCTATTAACCGAAGGCCCAACCCAGAATTGCTGTTTTTTTGCCTGTTTTAGGGTTTCGAAGAAAAGGAATATCAAACGGAGTCCAAACGGAATGAAACCTTCGGGAACGTGATTTTCTACCGAATACAACTCAGGAGACTTGGAGCCTACGTCAAGGCATGTAACAGGAGGCCATGAGGTAGGGGGCGTGCCCTACCCCCAGGCGCGCCCCCACCCTCATGGGCCCCCTGTTGCTCCACCGACGTACTTCTTCCTCCTATATATATCCACGTACCCCCAAATGACACGGAGCCAAAAACCTAATTCCACCGCCGCAACCTTCTGTATCCACGAGATCCCATCTTGGGGCCTGTTCCGGAGCTCCGCCGTAGGGGGCATCGATCGCGGAGGGCTTCTACATCATCATCCAAGCCTCTTCGATGAAGTGTGAGTAGTTTACTCCAGACCTACGGGTCCATAGATAGTAGCTAGATGGCTTCTACATCTGATAATTCGAAGAGACTTGCAAAGATAACCAATCATACATAAAAGAATTCAAAGGAGATTCAAATATTGTTCATAGATAATCTTGATCATAAACCCATAGTTCATCGGTCTCAACAAACACACCGCAAAAAGAAGATTACATCGAATAGATCTCCACAAGAGAGGGGGAGAACATTGTATTGAGATCCAAAAAGAGAGAAGAAGCCATCTAGCTAATAACTATGGACCCGAAGGTCTGAGGTAAACTACTCACACTTCATCAGAGAGGCTATGGTGTTGATGTAGAAGCCCTCCGTGATGGATGCCCCCTCGGACGGAGCTCCAGAACAAGCCCCTAGATGGGATCTCGTGGATACAGAAAGTTGCGGCTGTGGAATTAGGGTTTTGGCTCCGTATCTGATCGTTTGGGGGTACGTAGATATATATAGGAGGAAGGAGTACGTCGGTGGAGCAACACGGGGCCCACGAGGGTGGAGGGTGCGCCTGGGGGGTAGGCGCGCCCCCCTACCTCATGGCCTCCTCCTTTGTTTCTTGACATAGGGTCCAAGTCTCCTGGATCATATTTGGTGAGAAAATCACATTCCCGAAGGTTTCATCCCGTTTGATATTCCTTTTCTTCGAAACCCTAAAATAGGCAAAAAAAACAGCAATTCTGGGTTGGGCTTTCGGTTAATAGGTTAGTCCCAAAAATAATATAAAAGTGGATAATAAAGCCCAATAATGTCCAAAACAGTAGATAATATAGGACGGAGCAATCAAAAATTATAGATACGTTGGAGACGTATCAATCAACAATATGTCATTCACATATACTTATTAGAAATGTTGTAGTGCTGCCACACACTTTCTTGTAAATACAGGATTCACCGCAAGTCTGTATAAAACAATATGCTTTGATCACTTTATCAAAGCATATATTCCAACTCCGAGATGCTTGCACCAGTCCATAGATGGATCGCTGGAGCTTGCTCACTTTGTTAGCACCTTTAGGATCGACAAAACCTTCTGGTTCCATCATATACAACTCTTCTTTAAGAAATCCATTAAGGAATGCAATTTTTGTCATCCATTTGCCAGATTTCATAAAATGCGGCAACTGCTAACATGATTCGGACAGACTTTTAAGCATCGATACGAGTGAGAAAATCTCATCGTAGTCAACACATTGAACTTGTCAAAAACATTTTTGCGACAATTCAAGCTATGTAGATAGTAGCACTACTATCAGCGTCCGTCTTCCTCTTGAAGATCCATTTATTCTCAATGACTCACCGATCATCGGGAAAGTCAATCAAAGTCCATACTTTGTTCTCATACATGGATCCCATCTCAGATTTCATGGCCTTAAGCCATTTCGCGGAATCTGGGCTCATCATCGCTTCCTCATAGTTCATAGGTTCGTCATGGTCAAGTAACATGACCTCTAGAATAGGATTACCGCACCACTCTGGTGTGGATCTTAATCTGGTTGACCTACGAGGTTCGGTAGTAACTTGATCAAAAGTTTCATGTTCATTGTCATTAGCTTCCTCACTTACTGGTGTAGGAATCACTGGAACCGATTTCTGTGATGAACTACTTTCCAATAAGGGAGCAGGTACAGTTACCTCATCAGGTTCTACTTTCCTCCCACTCACTTCTTTCGAGAGAAACTCCTTCTCTAGAAAGGATCCATTCATAGCAACGAATATCTTGCCTTCGGGTCTGTGATAGAAGGTGTACCCAACAGTTTCCTTTGGGTACCCTATGAAGATGCATTTCTCCGATTTGGGTTCGATATTATCAGGTTGAAACTTTTTCACATAAGCATTGCAACCCAAAACTTTAAGAAATGACAGCTTTGGTTTCTTGCCAAACCATAGTTCATACGGTGTCATCTCAACGGATTTAGATGGTGCCCTATTTAACGTGAATGCAGTTGTCTCTAATGCATAAACCCAAAACGATAGTGGTAAATCGGTAAGAGACATCATGAATCGTACCATATCCAATAAAGTACGATTACAACGTTCGGACACACCATTATGTTGTGGTGTTCCAGGTGGGGTGAGTTGCGAAACTGTTCCACATTGTTTCAAATGAAGATCAAACTTGTAACTCAAATATTCGCCTCCGCGATCAGATCATAGAAACTTTATTTTCTTGTTACGATGATTTTCCACTTCACTCTAAAATTCTTTGAACTTTTCAAATGTTTCAAACTTATTGTTCATTAAGTAGATATACCCATATCTTCTCAAATCATCTGTGAAGGTCGAAAAATAACGATACGCAACGCGAGCCTCAACACTCATCGGATTGCATACATCAGTATGTATTATTTCCAATAAGTCAGTTGCTTGCTCCATTGTTTTGGAGAATGGAGTTTTAGTCATCTTGCCCATGAGGCATGGTTCGCAAGCATCAAATGATTCATAATCAAGTGATTCCAAAAGCCCATCAGCATGGAGTTTCTTCATGCGCTTTACCCTAATATGACCTAAACTGCAATGCCACATATAAGTTGCACTATCATTATTAACTTTGCATCTTTTGGCTTCAATATTATGAATATGTGTATCACTACAATCGAGATTCAATAAACCATTCACCTTGGGTGTATGACCTCAGAAGGTTTTATTCATGTAAACAGAATAACAATTATTCTTTGACTTAAATGAATAACCGTATTGCAATAAACATGATCTAATCATATAATGCTCAACGCAAACACCAGATAACATTTATTTTAGGTTCAACGCTAATCCCGAAGGTAAAGGGAGTGTGCGATGGTGATCTTATCAACCATGGAATCATTTCCAACACACATCGTCACCTCGTCCTCAACTAGTCTTTGTTTATTTTTGCAACTCCCATTTCGAGTTACTACTCTTAGCAACTGAACTAGTATCAAATACCAAGGGGTTTGCTATAAACACTAGTAAAGTACACATCGATAACATGTATATCAAATATACCTTTGTTCACTTTGCCATCCTTCTTATCCGCCAAGTATTTGGGGTAGTTCCGCTTCCAGTGACCATTCCCTTTGCAGTAGAAGCACTCAGTTTCAGGCTTAGGTCTAGCTTTGGGCTTCTTCACGGGAGTGGCAACTTGCTTGCCATTCTTCTTGAAGTTCCCTTTCTTTCCCTTGCCCTTTGACTTGAAACTAGTGGTCTTATCAACCATCAACACTTGATGCTTTTTATTGATTTCTACCTTCTTCAATTTCAGCATCGCGAAGAGCTTGGGAATTACTTTCGTCATCCCTTGCATATTATAGTTCATCACTAAGTTCAAGTAACTTGGTGATAGTGACTAGAGAACTTTGTTAAATACTATCTTATCTGGAAGATTAACTCCCACTTGATTCAAGCAATTGTAGTACCCAGACAATCTGAGCACATGCTCACTGGTTGAGCTATTCTCCTCCATCTTGTAGGCAAAGTACTGTCAGAGGTCTCATACCTCTCGACTTGGGCATGAGTCTGAAATACCAATTTCAGCTCTTGGAACATCTTATATGCTTTGTGGCTTTCAAAACATTTTTGAAGTCTTGGTTCTAAGCCGTAAAGCATGGTGCACTAAACTATCAAGTAGTCATCTTACCGAGCTTGCCAAACATTCATAATGTCTGCATCTGCTCCTAGAAAAAGTCTGTCACCTAGTGGTGCATCAAGGACATAATTCTTCTGTGCAGCAATGAGGATAATCCTTAGATCACGGAGCTAGTACGCATCATTGTTAATAACATCTTTCAACATAGTTTTCTCTAGGAACATATCATAAATAAAACGGGGAAGCTATACGCGAGCAATTGATCTGCAACATAGATATGCAAATACTATCAGGACTAAGTTCATGATAAATTGAAGTTCAATTAATCATATTACTTAAGAACTCCCACTTAGATAGACATCCCTCTAGTCATCTAAATGATCACGTGATCCATATCAACTAAACCATGTCCGATCATCACGTGATATGGAGAGGTTTTCAATGGTGAACATCACTATGTTGATCATATCTACTATATGATTCACGCTCGACCTTTCGGTCTCAGTGTTCCGAGGCCATATCTGCATATGCTAGGCTCGTCAAGTTTAACCCGAGTATTCCGCGTGTGCAAAACTGGCTTGCATCCATTGTATGTGAACGTAGAGCTTATCACACCCGATCATCACATGGTGTCTCGGCACGACGAACTTTCGCAACGGTGCATACTCAGGGAGAACACTTATACCTTGAAATTTAGTGAGGGGTCATCTTATAATGATACCGTCATACTAAGCAAAATAGGATGCATAAAAGATAAACATCACATGCAATCAAAATATGTGACATGATATGGCCATCATCATCTTGTGTCTTTGATCTCCATCTCCAAAGTACCGTCATGATCTCTATCGTCACCGGCATGACACAATGATGTCCATCATCTTGATCTTTATCAACGTGTCGTCACATGGTTATCTCGCCAACTATTGATATCGCATAGCGATAAATTAAAGCAATTATATGGCGCTTGCATCTTATGCAATAAAGAGACAACCATAAGGCTCCTGCCACTTGCCAATAACTTTAACAAAACATGATCATATTATACAACAATTTATATCTCATCATGTCTTGATCATATCACATCACAACATGCCCTGCAAAAACAAGTTAGACATCCTCTACTTTGTTGTTGCAAATTTTACGTGGCTGCTACGGGCTTAGCAAGAACCGTTCTTATCTATGCATCAAAAACCACAACACAGTATAGTGATTGCTTTTTGATCTTCAGAAAGAACCCTTTTCATTGAATCCGATTCAACTAAAGTTGGAGAAACAGACACCCACTAGCCACCTGTGTGCAAAGCACGTCGGTAGAACCAGTCTCGCGTAAGCGTACGTGTAATGTCGGTCTGAGCCGCTTCATCCAACAATACCGTTGTATCAAGAATCAACTAGTGATGGCAAGCAATATGTATATACCCACGCCCACAACTCCTTTGTGTTCTACTCGTGCATATAACATCTATGCATAAACCTGGCTCGGATGCCACTGTTGGGGAACGCAGTAGTTTCAAAAAAATTCCTACGCCCACACAAGATCATGGTGATGCATAGCAACGAGAGGGGAGAGTGTGGTCTACGTACCATCATAGACCGTAACCAGAAGCGTTATGACAACACGGTTGATGTAGTCGTACGTCTTCACGATCGACCGATCCTAGTACCGAAGTTATGGCACCTCCGCGATCTGCACACGTTCGGCTCGGTGACGTCCCATGAACTCACGATCTAGCAGAGTGTCGAGGGAGAGCTTCATCAGCATGACGGCGTAATGATGGTGAGGATGATGCTACCGGAACAGGGCTTCGCCTAAGCACTACTACGATATGACCGAGGTGGATTATGGTGGAGGGGGCACTGCACACGGCTGGAAACAATAAACTTGTGTGTTCTAGGGTGCCCCTGCCCCCGTATATAAAGGAGCAAAGGGGGAGGCTGGCCGGCCCTTGGGGCGCGCTAGGAGATGAGGAGTCCTCCTCCTAGTAGGAGTAGGACTCCCCTTTCCTACTCCTAGTAGGAGGGGAAAGGAAGGAGGAGAGGGAGAAGGAAAGGGGGGCGCCGCCCCCCTTCCCAAGTCCAATTCGGACCAGAGGGGAGGGGGGTGCA
Source organism: Triticum dicoccoides (assembly GCF_002162155.2). Lineage (NCBI taxonomy): Eukaryota > Viridiplantae > Streptophyta > Magnoliopsida > Poales > Poaceae > Triticum > Triticum dicoccoides. The sequence continues at coordinate 35,074,399 of NC_041386.1, read as the reverse complement.
GCCTGCCCTAGCCGGCCCTCTCTCTCCACTAAGGCCCATGTGGCCCATTAGTTCTCCCGGGGGGATTCCGGTACTCCGATTTTCTCCAAAATTACCCGGAACAATTACAGTGTCCGAATATAGTCGTCCAATATATCAATCTTTATGTCTCTACCATTTTGAGACTCCTCATCATGTCCGTGATCACATCTGGGACTCCGAACTACCTTCGGTACATCAAAACACATAAACTCATAATACCGATCGTTGCTGAATGTTAAGCGTGCGGACCCTATGGGTTCGAGAACTATGTAGACATGACCGAGACACGTCTCCGGTCAATAACCAATAGCGGAACCTGGATGTTCATATTGGCTCCCACATATTCTACGAAGATCTTTATCGGTCAAACCGCATAATGATATACGTTGTTCCCTTTGTCATCGGTATGTTACTTGCCCGAGATTCGATCGTCGGTATCTCAATACCTAGTTCAATCTCGTTACCGGCAAGTCTCTTTACTCGTTCCATAATGCATCATCCTGCAACTAACTCATTAGTCACATTGCTTGCAAGGCTTATATTGATGTGCATTACCGAGAGGGCCCAGAGATACCTCTCCGATAGACGGAGTGACAAATCCTAATCTCGATCTATGCCAATTCAACAAACACCATTGGAGACACTTGTAGAGCATCTTTATAATCACCTAGTTACGTTGTGACGTTTGATAGCACACAAGGTGTTCCTCCGGTATTCGGGAGTTGCATAATCTCATAGTCAGAGGAACATGTATAAGTCATGAAGAAAGCAGTAGCAATAAAACTGAACGATCATTATGCTAAGCTAACGGATGGGTCTTGTCCATCACATCATTCTCTAATGATGTGATCCCGTTCATAAAATGGCAACACATGTCCATGGCTAGGAAACTTAACCATCTTTGATTAACGAGCTAGTCAAGTAGAGGCATACTAGGGACACTCTGTTTGTCTATGTATTCACACGTGTACTAAGTCTCTGGTTAATACAATTCTAGAATGAATAATAAACATTTATCATGATATAAGGAACTATTAATAACAACTTTATTATTTCCTCTAGGTAATATTTCTTCAAATTCCTCCATCATCTTCATCTCTAGAAACGAGACAACTCATTTGGCTTTCACTTGGTCATCAATGGCAGTTTCACCTCCACCATCATAGTAAGATCCTCCTTGTATGCTCTAACACCGTCATTCCTCTTTGCCGCCTTTGCATTTTTTTGTTCATAATAAGGGCGACCATTAGAAGTGGATGGGTTCTCTATGAAGCCTTCATCATCAATGAATGTGATAAGTCTTGTCATCTTTGATGTTTTTCTTTGTTCCTCATCCATTTCTCATTTCCCGCAAGACTCTTCTAACAATGATGAAAAGAAGATCCCTTTCCACCGCACCTCTTGTTCCTTTATTGATAATAAGCTTGGATGACCTGTTCGTACTCTATAATGGGCACTCCACTTGGTGGTGCTAGGTTGGCTTGCTCAACACAGCTCGACCACCGGTTGCATTGTTCTTAAAGCACACTCCAACGATGTTTGGGAGAATCAATTGTGTGGTTGAAGAGAACAAGGGCATGCATGACTATTGTAGTACTCATTGATCCTTATCTGAAATTTGTCCTCGATTTGATTGGTCTCGACCATTGCATCAAGAGAGATGTACATCCATGTGTGACAAGAAGCCAAATCTTCCTGGGACCGATAATTGCATGACCTTTGATCCCACTTTTTCATTGTTTGGGTCTTCGCCTCCTCAACGTCTTCATCCTCCTCCTCCTCCATGACTGCATTCTAATCACTTCTCATTTCTTGGCTATAGGGCATGGACATGGCAATGTCGTTGAGGTCAAGAGTGTGACTTGCATTCAATTGTGAAATGAAATCGCCAATGTAATCGAGCCCCATTGTCTCACTATAAAAGAAAAGAAAAACCTAGTGATTAGCATCATATCATTCAACCAAGCAACTGAAAATCAAAAACAAAAATAATATTTTTTTACCTCACTGGCATTGCCTCGAGCATGTCGGAAACGGTTTGGACTATGTTTGAATCCGGCTCTTGTTCTGCCGACGGAGATGGAGGCAGCGTGGCTACGTGCATCCGTTATATAGGCTTTGGTTCAGCATGATATGGGTTTAGTTGATTGCATGCACTGGCAAGGAAAGTTGAATCCCCAAAATAGGAGCGCTTATGTGGTAAGATAATGAGAAATGATTATTTTTCGCCAGCTAATAGAGCACACACATCGACCAAGTGCAGAGTCGTTAACTCGGCTATTATCGAGAAGTCCCTATTCATCACCCTCGTGACAGCCACCCATGTGCCCCCGATGCAGACTCATCCACTCGACATGCCACCCACCATCGTATTCCTCCCTTGCACGAACACGAGGAGCACTCTGCCTCGCTCACTCCACCATTGCAACCCTCTCTGCTCCCTTGTGTGCTTTGTCCATGTATTTCCCTCCTCGGCTCCCTCTGGATTACCTTCGATCTGATTTCAGATTTTAGATGGTGCTTTTTCCCCTAGAGACCCTAGGTTTTAATGTATTATAGAACCCATGTGAAGTGATGCTTAGCAAGAAGAATTATACAAGAAATTGTTATCTGTTGAGTCCCTTTAGTGATACGGTAATGGGTAGCAGAAAGGTTCCCAGCCTCTTTCCCCAAGGTGTGACCCTGAGTTATCAAACCCACGAGAGGACGTGCACTCATGATAAAGGTTTCTATCAAGCTTTTGCAAGAGTTTAATTCCATTTTAGACTAGATCACAATCAAAGTTTCTACCAAAAACACTTATAATAAAAACAAGCATGGGTATGAGGACTTTATTCTTACAACCATATATTTCTGATAGGGGTTATTGTGATCTTAATTTTTGCTCTCACAAACACCCGTTAAGATGCGCTTGCAGCGACTTGAAGTGGGGATGCATCCAAATTACATCTTGATTGGAACACACCCTATATCAAGAGTCAGTTGTTCAACTATAGGCCCTATCCATTGCACTGGGTAACCTTGGTAATTAAGATAAATAAGAAAAAAGCAATGGGCGTTTAAGGACCACATCTCATGTATCCCCCAGGGATTGGCTTCACGCTAGCGTACTAAAACTTTATGTCACTAGTGTTCAGAATAGCGCTCCACTTCCTCCCTGCACTCCTAACCTCCTCGTGGCTTGAACTCTATGATCCTTAGTACCTACCGGGTCAAAGAATGCGACAGATACAAGAGACAACTATGATGTAGTTTTATTTCACACATACATGACGTTCATTCAAAGTCATTCCATCAATTCCTCATACAAACACATCTGGTTGCATGGCTATGCCCAACCCATTGCCTTACCGAATTACTCACACATGGTGATTGGATTGCATGAAGAAATCATTGAAGAATATCGAGATGAAGACTTTATTGATAATATGCCTTACAATGGTTGTCGGATGTGATACACGATTACAAGTATGGTAACTTGGAGGTGGATTTTTGCGGTGGTGAATATGGTGGTGGATATGGAGATGAGATGGGAAATGATAATGGCTAGGGTTTGTGAATGGCTTCTGGTGCGAAGATGGAGGTTTCTTGCGATGCTCCTTCACGAATCTAGTACAGGGGCTTTATAAGAGTTGGAGGGTTGGATAACATGGTGTTGTAGGCACTTGGTACGAGCGCTAGTATGAGTGCACACGCTCATACCAAACGTTGTGTTGTGCTCTGTTTCTCCTGGCGCGCCTCCCAATTGATCTCTTCTTTGTCCATTTTGCTTCTTTCCATATAAGTGATGATATTTATCCATGTTTGGCTCTTGTGGAAACAAAAAAAACAAGTAATTCACAATCTCTTTCCTTCATTAGTCATTTGTTGCAACATCGGAGGGAATATCTTAGATTTTATAAGATAAAATCATTTTAAACAACGGGGTGATGAGCGTAAAAAATACACTCATCATTGTCTAAAAGAGCTCAAGTTTCCCGGATCAAATCGCTTAGGTGATTAAGAGGCAATAATAATAAAATATGCTAGGGATACACGTGGAGTCATGTACTTGCTCTCAGGATCCAATCTAGATAGTCAACATGGCATTGGTAAATGTTGTTACATATATCTTGTCAACGCATTGTTCCGGGAGATGCATCCAAATAACCCCACAAACAACCACCACCGATTCTATCGTCCAACCAAGGCCCTTCTGACACACGGTTTTACCTCGGTTATTAAGGAATAACTAGACCAACGCATTGGGTGTTTAATGAATACACCTTATCTTACCCCACACAGTAGCTTTCAGCTACTTTACTAATCTTGATGTCACTGATGTATGACTGAGCCTTCAACTCTTCTCTACCCTTAAACTCTTCCTATTCGATCTTTGGTATCTTGGGTACCTACAAGCCCTAGGATCAAGGTAGCAACAAGAGACAAAACCACTATGCATCACATTGAAATAACACTAACTCAAAGTAGATATGGTTATCAAGGACCGGAGGGTGACTATGATAAAGCGGCCTTTCTACCAAAATTGGCATAATCGCGATCGGGGCGATATGGTGACTCTACTAGAGTTTCTCTCGCTACGTGATCAAGCTTGATGCAGATTCGGTTGATTTTGAGGAACTTTTTAAGTGTGAAAACATAGGGTGAACATTATAAACACCACTAATTTGTAGAATGATTAGCTTCAAACTCCATATAGCATCCAAACATAGATATTGAGATTGTAATCCTTTAGAATCAAACTCAAATCTATTATACCAGACTTGGAATCTACTTGAATAAACCAAATTCAATGTTTTTAAGACATAAAAGTATAATTAAAATCTAGCCATTGAAAGCATGTGGCGGTGGCGGGGCCTACTAAATTCTAAATTCTATTGCACACATTAATCCATCGATGATATTAAAGTATCTCCTTGGTATGTGGAAGGGCTTGCAAATTCTCATTGATATCATAGAAAATAGATAGTATGAACTCAACATTGAAATTTTAAATAGCAAAGTTTTATGATGACTTTTGGGACATAGTTGCACGGTTCGGTATGCTAAAAAGTTCAACGTGTCACGTAAACATTGAAAATGCGTGTAGCCAAATTTATAATTGTGAACACAATGTTGAAATTCAACACAGAAATACTGTAAAATGAATAGTGAAAGTGCATACACATGCGCGTCCCAAAGACTATTGGTTTACCCAATTCTTTTGAGGGCTTAACTATCTTCGGCCTCCTTGTGTTTCAATAGAGGTATGGCCAATCCTGAAGCCAAGGCCACCAGGAAATGCCTCTATATTGGAGAGCTAGGCACTTTGTCGCTAAGAGCAACTCTTGTAGAGTCGCCATATCTGCCCGATCGCCATAATAACAGCTATTATGGCAATTTGGCCAAAAAGATACTCTAGGAGAGCCACTATCTTGTCTGGGATCACCATAATTTATGGAGCTCCCTTCATGTCTGACCTCGTGGTCGCCATATGATAACCCACAAGTATAGGGGATCACAACAGTTTTCGAGGGTAGAGTAATCAACCCAAATTTATTGATTTGACACAAGGGGAGCCAAAGAATATTTTCAAGTATTAGCAGCTGAGTTGTCAATTCAACCACACCTGGAGATTAATTATCTGCAGCAACGTGATCAGTAGCAAAGTAGTATGATAGCTTTGATAGTAGTAGCAACAGTAGTAGTAACGGTAACAGCGATAGCAATGATTTTGTAACAAGTGTGATAGTAACAATAGCAGTAGTAACTTAGCAAGAACAATATGAGAGAAATTCATAGGCATTGGATCGGTGAATTCGTTGGGTGATATTCATCATATAACAGTCATAACCTAGGGCGATACGGCAGTAGCTCCAGTTCATAAATATAATGTAGGCATGTATTTCGTAAATAGTCATACATACTTATGGAAAGAACTTGCATCACATCTTTTGTCTTACCCTCCCGTGGCAGGGGGGTCCCATTAGAATCTAAGGGATATTAAGGCCTCCTTTTAATAGATAACCGGAACAAAGCATTAACACATAGTGAATACATGAACTCCTCAAACTACTGTCGTCACTGGGAAGTGTCCCGACTATTGTCACTCGGGGCTTGCCGGATCATAACACGTAGTAGGTGACTATAACTTGCAAGATTGGATCTAGAAAATAAATATAATGATGATAACATAAACGGTTCAGATATGAAATCATGGCACCCGGGCCCAAAGTGACAACCATTAATTAAGCATGGCGAAGTCATAGCAACATCAATCTCAGAACATAATGGATACTAGGGATCAAGTGCTAACAAAACTAACTTGATTACATGATGAATCTCATCCAACTCCTCACCGACTAGCGAGTCTGCGAAGGAATTACTCACTCCCGGTGGGGAGCATCATGGAATTGGCGATGGAGAAGGGTTGGTGATGACGAAGATCGGAGATCCCCCTCTCCGGAGCCCCAAACGGACTCCAGATCTGGCCTCCCGATGAAGAACGGGAGGTGATGGCGGCTTCGTCTCGTGAAACATGATAATTCTTTCTCCCTGATTTTTTCCCTAGAAATATGTGATTTTATAGCGTCGGTTTGAGGGTCTGCGGGGGCACAAGATGGGGACAACCCACCTGAACGCGCCTGGAGGGGGGGGTGCCCTGGTGGGTTGTGCCCACCCAGGTGCCCCCCTCAGATGGTTCTTGGCTCCAGAAATTATCTTTATTTGTATAAAAATTCCTCGCTAAGTTTCGTTCCAATCAGGGGTGGAGCCAGGATTTAGGCATAGGGGGGCCAGACTGCGACGAATCCAGCAAATATTATGCCTCGCATAGTATCCAATAGTTTATACTCAAGTATCGTTCACATTTAACTTTGCTTGGTCACATAAGGTTTTTTGGGCAGCTGGAGCATGTGTAGCGATAGCTAATATTTGTCAATAATTCCACATACGCACCAAGAGGACGAAGTTGATAATCAAACTACTATGAAATATGACATGAAATGACATACTATTAAACATTGTCATATGGAAATTTAAGACATACGAACAAGAATAATCATGTATTATCACATGGTTGGCTTTTAACTTGCTTTATATAAGTTTGAATGAGAAATGATCACTGGTTGTATAGGAAAAAAATAATTGTTTAGTTAGCAAAAATTGATCATTGTTGCTAGAATACATACCTAAGGAACCAAATCCGCCCCCCTTATCCCTTTTGCCGCTAGGTCCAAGTAGATCGGCTAGTCGTTGTTGGCGGGCATATGTGACAACCATAATTGTTTACGGATGCCCGACCAAGCATTGACGAGCCCGACCTTTCAAACTATTGCAGGTGCCTTATCCTAGCGCAACTACGCATCACAAATCACACAACAAAATAACTTAAATTAGATGGAGAAGTGCAATATAATACAATATTAGAATTGAGAGAGATTAGTAAATGATGTGATGTGTTAACCTTGGCTAGTTCGTTGGCCGTAGCATGAAGAATTGGTGGGTGAAGCAGCTTGCACGGCTGCACCACCGTATGAATCAGATTTTTAGGTCGAAGACCAGAGGCAGGCGGCGAAGGCATAGGACCGCAGGGCTCAGAGCTAACCCACACACGCGCTAATCACGGAGATAATGCCCAGCGCCAGAAGATTTAGCGGAGGCCCATGGTGCAATATGCCCTGGCATGACTTATTTTTTTCAAGAGTACGCAAATTGTGTACCTTAGCTTTATAGAAGAGTGAAAGAAATGTACAAGAGAGTTACAAGCATAGCCACCAGTCACAAGCCGACTGAGGCCATGGCCAACTCCAACTCCACACACTATGTTAACTCCTCACACAATGTTTTCAACTCCCCACCCTCCCGCTGTCGCCCACATGCGCAGCTCATCAAGAATACTAGACACTAATACAGAGGCGGAGATAGACGGAGTCTCTGGATGGAAGACTTGAGCATTTTGTTGCTTCCATAGGTGCCAACACACCAAAATCACCAGGCTATCGAAAGCTCTACGGTTCTCCTTGCGAATCAGCTTACGGGTGCTACCCCACCATGATTCCAAGTTATCATTCGCCACCGGTGCTGGTGTTGGCGCAATCCTTACACTGGACAAGGCCGTGTGCCATACCTGTCTTGAGTAAACGCATTGGATGATTAGATGTTCCACATTGTCTTCCTCCTGATCACATAGATAACAGGAGGAGGGGCATATGCATTCCGCATCGCATCCCGCATAGCTACCCCACCACGATCCCAATCTTAAACCAAATATCCATGGAAGAAGAAACTAGAGCTAGAAGAATTCCACCTATGAAACTCCCAAACCTTTCCGGTTATGCAATCAGGTGTTGGGGATACACGGGAAGCATAATATCTCACCCAAATCTAGCAAATCCTACATCCAGCTGTATCCATCCTTCAACACATAACCGAGAAAAACTTCGGAAACCATCTACCTCAACCTTCAAAAAGCATCCGTTATACAAGTTATGGCGATACTCCCGAACTCCCGCCCAAGTACTGGGTGGCGTCGAGGTTATCTCACCAACGAACTGCATAAAAGAGATTTTCAATGTCGGCGTACTAAACTCAGGTATTCGAGAACTGCAACGATAAAATTATGACGACAACACCTCGGAGCTCAACTCCCCGGGACACTTCCACAAAACCCCTGACAGGAGGCACCAAGACAATGTTCTCATCATAAAACCATCGGAACGATTCCAAGATACCCGCGTGATCCTAAAAAAAATTTAGTGAAATTTGAGAAGAGAAGAGTCAAAACTCTATGTCAGGATGCCTTACCAGAGCGATGAGGAGACTGGGAAGTAAAAAGAATTCCTAAACTCTCCGATATATAATCCCTAAATGACTCAAAACATTTTTCTAGACACAACTCGGCTGCTAAAAACGACCAAGCAATGGGGCTCCTAAGGTCGGGGATGGCTCTGATTACCAACTTGTAACACCCTCGATGCGACTATAGCTCCCACGTGTCGAGGCACGACTTAGAGACATAATCGCGCTGAAGTCATATGTCGCAAATTAGGCAATCTTCACAACATCACATGTAATATAGATAATAAAAGGGGAGATAACATAGTTGGCTTACACTCGCCACGTCAATCAAGTACATAAATAACATTACATCATCCAAAACACTCATGGCCCGACTACGGCGCCAAAATAAAAGATAACCCAACATGCGACACGGTCCCGATCACCCCCAACTGGGCACCACTACTGATCATCAGGAAAGAAAACATAGTATCGTTGAGAGTCCTCGTTGAACTCCCACTTGACCTCGAGCGCGTCACCTGGAGCGGAATCATCAGGCCCTGCATCTAGGGTAATAGTAATCTGTGAGCCACAGGGACTCAGCAATCTCACACCCTCGCGATCAAGACTATTTAAGCTCAAAGGTAAGGCAAGGTAAATATGTGTGGAGCTGCAGCAAGCGACTAGCTTATATGGTGGCTATCCTGTTTGCAAAAGAGAGCGAGAAGAGAAGGCAAAGCGCGAGCGAGAAACTAGAGGACAACCTGCGCAGACATTACTCCAACACCGTGTCCACTTCCCGGACTCCGCCGAGAAGAGGCCATCACGGTAACACACTCAGTTGATACATTTTAGCTAAGTTAAGGTTCAAGTTATCTACAACCGGACATTAACAAATTCCCATCTGCCAATAACCGCGGGCACGGCTTTCGAAAGTTCAAATCCCTGCAGGGGAGTCCCAACTTAGCCCATGACAAGCTCTCACGATCAACGAAGGAATAGACCTCCTCCCGAGACGTTCCGATCAGACTCGGTACCTCGGTTCTTCAAGACACTTCGACAGGTTAAAACAAGACCAGCAACACCGCCCGAATGTGCCGACAAATCCCGATAGGAGCTGCACATATCTCGTTCTCAGGGCACACCCAGATTGTCCAAACTTCCGGTAGGCCAGCCCAGAGTTGCCCCTGGTGGCCACCGGCGGCTGACGAGGTGGACCAACACTCAGAGGAGCACTGGCCCGGGGGGGGTTAAAATAAGATGACCCTCGGGCTCCGGAAACCCAAGGGAAAAAGGGGCTAGGTGGCAAATGGTAAAACCAAGGTTGGGCATTGCTGGAAAAGCTTTAATCAAGGCGAACTATCAAGGGGTTCCCATTATAACCCAACCGCGTAAGGAACGCAAAATCCGGGAACATAACACCGATATGACGGAAACTAGGGCGGCAAGAGTGGAACAAAACACTAGGCGAGAGGCCGAGCCTTCCACCCTTTACCAAGTGTATAGATGCATTAATATAACAAGATAATATAATGATATCCCAACAAGTAAATAGAAGTTCCAACAAGGAACGGCCTCCAATCTTCACCTGCAACTAGCAACGCTATAAGAGGGGCTGAGCAAAGCGGTAACATAGCCAATCAACGGTTTGCTAGGACATGGTGGGTTAGAGGTTTGACATGGCAATTTGGGAGGCTTGAAAGCAAGTGGTAGGCATCGTAGCATTGGCATAGCAAAAGAGCGAGCAATCTAGCATAGCAAAGATAGTAGTGATTTCGAGGGTATGATCATCTTGCCTGCAAAGTTGTCAGAGTTGACTGGATCCTTGAAAGCAAACTCAACGGGCTCCTCGTTAGCGAACTCGTCTCCCGGCTCTACCTAAATAAGACAAACAAGCAACAAGGACACAATCAACCACGTGCAAGGATCAAACAATATGATGCAAGGATGGTATGCTATGCGGGATGCGATGCGGAATGCATATGCAAGATTTGACAAGGGATGCATTAACCTGGCCTCAACTTGGTAATCCAAGTGTGCCACTGGAAAGATGAGATGAAATCGCTTGAAAACAATATAAAGAACGCCGGAATCGGAGTTACGGTTTGGAAATGGCAAGCAAATCAAATATGACACCGGTCTGCGATTTACAGCAAGTAGCCATCTAAATGCAAAGAGATGAACAAGCTACAGCACCCAAACATGACAACAAAATACATGGCAAGGATGTATTCAAGATGCTTAACAAAAGTCTAGCAGTGAGCTATGGCCAAATCATCCATTAACAGGTTCAAACAAGCATGGCAAAAATGCATATGGTAAACAGATTTCAGACTTAGTGAAATTAACACTTGTCTGGAATTTCAGATCAGGTAGCACTCTTCGGAGCAACAAAACTACATGCTACAGGACCTGAACATGGCAAAGTAAAGCATAACATGGATCTACTCAAAGAGCTTAACAAAAGTCCCTTAGTGACCTTGAGCCAAAAGGGATCGGAAAATACAATTGCAAGCATGTGAACATGGCAAAACATAATCAGTTTTCAGACTTAGTGAAAACTGGAGCATGCTGAAAACAGATATCAAGTAGGCATGTTTACGAGCTCGATGCACTCACTACGGAGCGAGTCATGACAAACTAAACATACATCCATCAAGAATGCACAAAATGCAAGCTAGACATGGCAAGAACAATAACATAGCATGCACGGATCAACTACAACATCATCGGCAAAATCGCTAACAAGTAGATAATCTGCCCAGATTCACGAAGTAGCAAAAGTAGAGATCGATTGACTCAAGCTAGGGTGCTCCATAATTGCAAACAAAGACATGGATGGAAAGAGCACTACAAGATTAACAAAACATCCTTACTGATCATCCTCAAAAGAGGCACGGATCACTAGGAAACAACATGAACATATGGCCATATGAGATAAACAGCTCAAGGACTTTGTGGAAATGCTAAGTCCCTGAAATCAGCATTACCAAGTGCCTCACTTTGCAAGCTTGTGCTAGTCACCAAACACATCACAAAAATATATGGGTTGCACCTCTGGAAAGATGGCAAAATCCTTAACAAAACATATGTAGAGCTCATGGGCATATCATGCACACAAAAATCATGGCAAAAATGACAAATATCTAAATGGAGTAGCAGATCTGGCAATTATCTCAAGTAGCCCTCTTCTAACAGCATTTCGGGCATCAAAATGAACTCAAATGAAAATGATGCAATGAGATGAAATGATGTACTCTCTGGGACGAACAATTTGATATGCTATATGCCCAAAACGGAGTTATGGATGCGGAGTTACGACACGATGAACATGGCAAGATAATTAGGGTTTCGGGGCAAAAAGTCAACCGAGATCTAGATCCAGATCGGGAGCACTATAGTGCACGAACGCCAAGGTTCGCCAGAATAGGGACTTGCCGGCCGACGCGGACGCCAAGGAGGGCGGCGCGGACATCGAGGAAGGCGGTGAGGCGGCGCCAGAGCGGAACTTGCCGAGGCGGCGCGGCGGAGCTCCATGCGGTGGCGGGGTGGCCGCGGCGGCGCTCGCCGGCGGGGGGTGGCGACCGGAGCTCGCCAGCTCGGCCGGGAAGGAGGCAGGCAGCGGTGGAGATGCGGTCGGGCCGCGGGGCTCCTCTGGCCCGGGCAAAGGAGGAAGGGGGCCGGCGCTGGGCCTGCGAGCCCGCGTCGGTGGCGGCGGCGATGCGGTCCCCCGGAGACACGTGGCGGCGGCTGACTGGTTGGCGGCGGCGGGCGGACGCGTCCGGCTCCGTCGGGACGTGTCCGATGGCGGCGGAGACGAATTTTTTTGGGTTAGGGAGAGAGGAGATCCGCGAATTTCGGGAGGGGTCTTTAAATAGGCATAGGAGGACCTAGGAGAGTCCAAATGAGGTGCGGTTTTCGGCCACGCGATCGTGATCGAACGATCTAGATGATGGCAAGGCTTTAGGTGGGTTTTGGGCCAAAATGGAGGGGTGTTGGGCTGCAACACACACGAGGCCTTTTCGGTCCCTCGGTTAACCGTTGGAGTATCAAACAAAGTCCAAATGATACGAAACTTGACAGGCGGTCTACCGGTAGTAAACCAAGGCCACTTGGCAAGTCTCGGTCCAATCCGGAAATGTTTAATCCCCACACACAAACGAAAGGTAGAAATGACCACCGGAGGAGAACGAAGCGCCGGAATGCAAAACGGACGACGGGGAAAATGCTCGAATGCATGAGATGAACACGTATGCAAATGCAATGCACATGATGACATGATATGAGATGCATGACAACGACAACAACAGATGGAGACAAAAACCTGAACCCGAGAAAATAAAATAAATTAACGCCGGAAACGGCAAGAGTTGGAGTACAAATTGGGAAAGTCATATCCGGGGTGTTACAACACTCCACCACTACGAAAGGATCTCGTCCCAAGATCTAGGACTGAAAGAACGCCGGGTACTCAGAATGGAGGTGATCCTCGCGTTCCCAGGTAGCTTCACGGTCGGAATGGTGTGACCACTTGACTTTGAGGAATTTGATTGACTTATTGCGAGTCTTGCGTTCAGCCTCTTCAAGAATAGCAACTGGATGCTCACGATAAGAGAGATCTTCTTGGAGCTCAATGTCCTCGAAGTTAACGGTGCGGTCAGGAGTCTTGAAGCACTTTCGGAGCTGAGAGACATGGAACATCATAAACATTTGCAAAGTTTGAAGGAAGCTCGAGTTGATAGGCGAGGTCGCCTCTCTTGCTGACAATCTTGAAAGGTCCCACGTATCTAGGGGCAAGCTTCCCATTGATACCAAAGCGACGAGTACCTTTCATAGGAGAGACGCGAAGGTAAACATGATCTCCGATCTCGAAAGCCAAATCACGGTGCTTACTATCATAGTAGCTCTTCTGGCGGGATTGGGCTGCTTTGAGGTTATCTCGAATGACTTTGCACATTTCCTCTGCCTTTGTGATTAAGTCATTACCCAAAAGCTGACGTTCACCGGTCTCAGACCAGTTGAGAGGGGTACGACACTTCCTGCCATACAGAATTTCAAATGGGGCCTTGCCCGAACTTGCTTGAAAACTGTTGTTGTAGGAGAATTCAGCATAAGGAAGACAATCCTCCCACTTCATGACAAAGGAGATCACACAAGACCTGAGCATATCTTCAAGAATCTGGTTGACCGCTCGACTTGACCGCTAGTTTCAGGATGGAAAGCTGTGCTGAAGCGGATGTTGGTGCCCATGGCCTTCTGAAAAGAATCCCAAAACTTGGAGGTAAAGATGCTGCCACGGTCTGAAGAGATCACTTGTGGAATACCGTGCAGAGAGACAATTCGAGAGGTATAGAGTTCCGCCAATTGAGATGTCGTGATTGACTCTTTGATAGGCAGAAAGTGAGCCACTTTGGTGAGTTTGTCGATGACAACGAATATAGCATCATTGCCACGCTTGGACTTTGGAAACCCAGTCACGAAGTCCATTTCAATGTGGTCAAACTTCCATTCTGGAATGGCAAGAGGTTGGAGGAGACCAGCTGGCCTTTGGTGTTCTGCCTTCACTCTTCTGCAGACATCACATTCATTCACGAATTGAGCAATCTCGCGCTTTATTCGAGTCCACCAATAAGCCTGCTTGAGGTCCTGATACATCTTCGTGCTCCCAGGGTGGATGGAGAGGAGAGAATTGTGAGCCTCGTTCATGATCACTTTATGGAGGTCACCTTTGGGTACAACAATACGATCCTCGAAGAAGAGAGTGTCTTTGTCATCAAGGCGGTAGCACTTGTACTTGGGTTGACTCTTGGCAATCCCAATCTTCACCTTTTTCACCATAGCATCAAGAAGCTGGGCTTGGCGAATCTGGTCTTCCAAGGTAGGAGAGACTTGAAGGTTGGCGAGGAAACCTTGAGGAACAACTTGCAGATTAAGTTTGTGGAAAGCTTCACAAAGCTCGGGTTGATAAGGCTTGAGAATCAGACTTTTGCAATAAGCCTTCCTGCTCAATGTGTCAGCAATCACATTGGCCTTGCCTGGAGTATACTCGATACTCGGATTATACTCTTGAATCATTTCGACCCATCGAGTTTGCCTGAGGTTGAGATTAGGCTGAGTGAAGATGTACTTGAGACTCTCGTGATCAGTGAAAATGTCCACTTTTCTTCCCAATAAGAGATGTCTCCAAGTCAAAAGAGCGTGCACAACTGCCGCCAACTCGAGATCATGAGTGGGGTAGTTCTTCTCATTAGGCTTCAACTGGCGAGAGGTATAAGCAACAACTTTCTTCTCTTGCATCAATACTGCGCCAAGACCTTGGAGAGAGGCATCACAAAAGTCCTCGTACGGCTTGGATTCATCAGGCGGAGTCAGAACTGGAGCAGTTATCAATTTCTCTTTCAAAGTGTTGAAAGCAATGTCACACTCCGGAGACCAAACGTACTTGACGTGCTTCTGGAGAAGATTTGAGAGAGGCTTCGCGATCTTAGAAAAGTTTTCAACGAATCTTTGACAGTAGCTTGCGAGACCGAGGAAGCTACGGAGTTGCTTCACGTTCTGAGGAGGTTCCCAATTCACAATTGCAGACACCTTCTCAGGATTCACCGCAATGCCCTTGGCAGAGATGATATGACCAAGATAAAGAACCTCATCGAGCCAAAATTCGCACTTGGAGAACTTGGCGTAGAATTGGTGTTCCCTGAGCTTATCAAGAACCAAACGCAAGTGCTTGGCATGATCTTCCTTGTTCTTCGAGAAAACCAGAATGTCGTCGAGATAGACCAAAACGAAGTCATTGGTGTAGGCGTTGAAGATGAAGTTCATCATGCGAGAGAACGTCGGAGGAGCATTGATGAGGCCAAAAGACATGACAGTGTATTCATATGAACCATAGCTTGTCCGGAAAGCCGTCTTTGGAATATCTTGCTCACGGATTCGAATCTGATGATAACCCATACGGAGATCAAGCTTGGAGAATACTTGGGCACCTTTGAGTTGTTCGAACAGCTCGTTGATGTTGGGAAGTGGGTATTTGTTCTTTATGGTCTTCTTGTTCAATGGACGGTAATCAACACAAAGTCGGTCCGTTCCATCCTTCTTCTTCACAAAAAGAACACCACAACCCCACGGAGAAGAACTAGGCCGGATGAGACCCATTCTCTCTTGAATATCGAGTTGCTTCTTCAGCTCCTTTAACTCTTCAGGTCCGAGCTTGTAAGGACGCTTGCACACGGGTTCCGTGCCAGGCTCAAGATCAATAACGAATTCAACTCGCCGGTGCGGAGGCATTCCTGGAAGCTCTTCTGCAAAGACGTCTTGATACTCGCAAACGACTGGAATTTGTGAGATAGCATCCAGTTCACCCTTCTCATTGAGAGAAAACAGACGGATGGTATTTTCCCGAGCGGCAAAGACAATTACATCCTCAAACGAATGAGTCAATTGAATCTGTCTGGCTACACAATCAAGATGAGCATTGTGCTTAGCAAGCCAATCCATCCCGAGAATAAGATCAATATCCGAGTTACCAAGAACCATTGGAGAAGCCAGAAACTTGAAATCACCCATCATGATAGAAATATCCGGAATCTCGTGGTTAGCGAGCAAACATTTACCCAGAGAGACAACTGCTAACGGACTATGCATAACTTGGGAAGTCAACTCATGCTTAGATGCAAAAGGCTTCGAGATGAAATAATGCGATGCACCAGTATCAAAAAGTACTTTTGCGAGAACATCGTTAACAGGAAGGTTACCCATGATGACATCTGACGAATCCTCTGCCTGAGCTGCATTCATCAAGTTGACCTTGGCATGCTTGGGGTTATGCTTGACCACAGCTGTACTTTCCGATCTGACAGGAGGAGGAGGAGGAAGATGCCTCTGATTGAAACACTTGTTGGCATAGTGACCCTTCTGTTGGCACTTGTTGCACGTGACCTCTGAAAGCGGACGGTGGTACGGAGCACTCGATCTTGGAGCTTGAGACGAAGTCTTGTTCTGAAAGCCAGGGTTGGGTGGGTGGGAAGATCCACTGCCACCTTTGCTCTTCTGCTGATACGGCTGACGGAATGGAGGAGGAGGAAGCCAATACTTCTGCTGCTTGGCCACTTGAGTAGAGGAAGAAGGAGTAACATCTCTGACTCGCTTCTTGGAAGCATCACACCTCAATTGAGCAGCCTCTTGCTTCAACGCCATGTTGTAGAACTCATCGTACCTCAAGGGCTCAAAGAGAACAAGAGCTAGCTGAATTTCTTCTCTGAGACCACCCCTGAACTGGTATATCATGCTCTTCTCATCAGGAACGTCCTGCTTGGCAAAACGGGAGAGCTTCTGAAACAACTTGTTGTAGTCATAGACACACAAAGAGCCTTGCTTCAGGTTGCGGAATTCCTCACGCTTGCTTTCAACCATGCTCTGAGGGATATGGTGAGCTCGGAAATCTTGACAGAATTCATCCCAGGTGATAACACGTCCACCCCTGGAATCCTTGTACTGTTGGAACCATTATGCAACTTGATCTTTGAGTTGGAAGGAAGCGAACTTAACAAAGTCCTCAGGCCTGACGTTACTGCACTCGAAATGCTTGCACAGATCCACAAGCCAATCGTCAGCATCGGTTGCCTCAACACAATTGCTGAAAGTCTTTGGCCCGTTAGCAAGGAACTGGTTGAGTGTAGCAAAGTGATTCTAATTGTTGCCTTGGTTCCCTTGGTTGCCTTGATTGCGCTCTTGAAGAATTTGCATGATCAACTGTGTGTTTGCATTGGTTGCGGCCATCACAGCTTGCCATGCCTCCGGAGGAGGTGGAGGTGGTGGCGGATCAGGATTCGGAGTCGTGCGTGTTGGAGGAGCCATCCTAAAGAGGTTGACATCCATTAGCACATTGATAGACAAATATTGAAGCTGAATCCAACGGAATGAAAATTGCAACATATAGTCTTCACATCCGAACAAAATGAACGAATGCATTCCTCTTGAAATGGTCACATATCCATAAATTGAGAAGCCACTAAGAATTTAGGTAGAGAAATAAATCAACAAGGTATGGATCAAGAACGAATACTCGGTAAGAAATCCCAATCTCAAACCAAATATCCGTGGAAGAAGAAACTAGAGCTACAAGAATTCCACCTATGAAACTCCCGAACCTTTCCGGTTATGCAATCAGGTGTTGGGGATACACGGGAAGCATAATATCTCACCCAAATCTAGCAAATCCTACATCCAGCTATATCCATCCTTCAACACATAACCGATAAAAACTTCGGAAACCATCTACCTCAACCTTCGAAAAGCATCCGTTATACAAGTTATGGCGATACTCCCGAACTCCCGCCCCAGTACTGGGTGGCGTCGAGGTTATCTCACCAACGAACTGCATAAAAGAGATTTTCGATGTCGGCGTACTAAACTCAGGTATTCCAGAACTGCAACGATAAAATTATGACGACAACACCTCAGAGCTCAACTCCCCGGGATAAAAACTTATACTTATGAAGTCCATACTCTACTTCATGGAACATCATTATCCTTTCCGCGGTCAAGCGTTCTTACAGGGGAATATTGGCCATCTCTGCATGGCACTTCTTTAACAGGGAAACGTGAAACACATCTTGAACTCCTGACAGTCCTTCGGGTAACTCAAACTTGTAGGCCACTTCTCTCATACGCTCCAAAATTCGGTATGGTCCTACAAATCTCGGGGCTAACTGTCCCTTAACTCCAAATTGTTTAACTCCTCGCAGAGGGGTCACACGAAGACATGCTCTGTCTCCAATTTCATAGACTACCTCCTTGAGTTTTGAGTCTGCACAACTCTTCTGCCTGGACTAAGCTACCTTCAGTCTATCTTGAACATTCTCTTCTGACTCCTTGATCACATTTGATCCAAACAACTAACGGTCTCGAACTTCATCCAACATACTCTTGGGGTATCACACATATCGAGACAAACTCGTATTCATTTTGTCCGAAATCCATTACAGGGTACTACCACCCTTAAAATGCACAAATCTTCCATAGACCATATTTCTCTTATCCTCAAAAGGGTCAAAATTCTTCTTCATAGAGTAACAACTCATAAGATCCATATTAGTACCAATGATGCTAACTTTATTCACTCTCAATTAATTACAATCTCTCGCTTTTCCATTACATGTCTCAACTCAACACCTCAAGAAAATGTTCTCACTTCTACTACTCCATTACTTCTGTTGCAAACTCAACTATCTAGCACAGGTTTCCTTCTCCTTGGGGCATTCTCTGGCAAAGTGCCCTGCTTCATTACAACGGAAACATATTACTTCTGGGAAGATTCGAGGTTTCCTTGTGATTATATAGCCTACTTGGGTCCTTGGCTTCCTTTTTGGGCAATTGTTGTGGTAGTGCCCTGACTCCTTGCACCCATAACAGGTGACATGACTCAGATCCTTCCTAGAATCCAATCTACTTCTCTTTCTGGACTTTTCCATTCCAATCAGGGCTTCTATTTCCTGTGGGTCATACTTTACTTCCTCAGTCGGGAATTCTACTAGATTCCCATTCATACAATTCTAGGAGATGTGTCCTTCTTCTCCACATGAATAGCAAGACTTGGTGTAGGGTTTAATTGGTTCCTCTTTGGGTGTATCCTCCACCTCGTCCTTCATCGCAGGTTCTTTTAAAATTCCCATTAGGGCTCCTTTCATTGCTTCTTTTTTCTGCTGGATGGTTCCTTGTACCATGGTGTAAATGTGACACTGTGCAGGGTAGTGGGTAGTCCCTTCACACAAGAAACAAGTGATCTACCTAGTTGGGCATTCTTCAGCTGGGTGACTTCCTTCACAATTAGGGCATTCATCCTTGTGTTCTTTATGGTTGTGTCCTATTTCTCCACAAAGCTTGCATGCATAAGTTTTCTTCATATCCTTTCCATAAGGCTTCAATTTCTGGGACACAAACTGAGACTTTAGCAAGGTCAACTTAAATTCTTTCCAAGTGGTTACTCCTTGCCATCCATTGATGGTTTGATACATCCTCCACCAAGTAGCAGCACCTCTTTCAAAGCATTGAAGAGCATGCTGGGCCCTATCCTTTCCGACTATAGGGTTGTTCTCCATATGATCCTCCATGTTCTGAATCCATCGGTCTCTCTCCAATTGACTCATCGGTCCATTCATCCTCTATTGGGTCCAAGGGTTTTGGGGTGAGATAAGAGGGATAGAGAGGGATACACACAATACAAACAAAAGTTTTGAAAAGATAGATTTTTGTTGTGGCTGTCGAAAAACATCAAACAAATGACAGCTCACAATCGTCGCATCTAACGTAGGTGTATAACAGGGGTTTGGTCTTCTAAGGTCAACTCGCCAAACTCTTCAAGCCTTGTTTATGTCTCCAATGGCTTCTTCCGGTCATGTTCGTCCTTCTCAATTTCTTCTGCCAGATCCTCTCTGTTAACAAAAAGTTTCTTGTGACGTCCTTTAATATTTCTGGAGTGGCATTCCAAACTTCTCGGTTTCAACATTGGCATGAACCATGGTACTACTGTCCTTCCGTTCCTGACGAATCTTCGGTATCTCGAGGTTTTGCTCCTCCAGCTTGGCTACTTCAGCTTCTTGCACCTAAATTCTTCACGAAATGCTTCCCTGTCAAAATACGGCTTCCTGGAGCTCCATCTTAAAATTCTTGATGTACTACTCCAGATTCTGGCGATACACCAGCTAAGGTTAAAACTTCATCTTACTGTTAGGTGCTCCATCAACCTTCTACCATCCAATCCTTCCGAAGAAATGCATGCTTAGCTCAGCTCGGTGACCATAGTATCAATGGTGATGACATCACAGATAACCGTGTTTCTGCCCTTGTCATTGCCATGATCTATCTTGCCAGTCGATATCTCCTGCCTTAGGGTTTCCTTGACAAAACTTTGAGTTCTTAACTCTACATGCTCCGGTCTTTCTCCAACACACCTTGATCTCGGGCATTGACAACTTCCATAGTCTGCCAAGTTCCATAAGGGTAGCATGCCTAGGTCATACCAATCTGGGGATTCTTCAGAGCCTTCAAATTCTACTTGTCTTCGGTCTTCAATCGTTGTAGGTTCCATTATTCAGATGCACAGAAAATACTCTTCATTCCGAACTGGTCTTAGTTGTCCGATATCTTATACTTATTGGAGTGGTCTCATCAGTCGAATCCTCGTCTGGTCAAAAGGGAAAAGGGGTATGGTCTCACTAAAAAAGGAATTTTTGAATAAGCTCAGAAGAGAAGAGAGGTAAAAGATCTTTTTGAAAGGGAAAGTTGTAGAGAAAAATCTTTGCTATGGGCTTGCCAGTTTCTAGGGTCATGTCCTACAGTCAACATGTGCTCTGATACCATCTTGTAGCGATCCGACCCGAATGGGTCAAGTCTCTGTGCTTAAGTGTCATCCCTGGATCGGTATGCTGACACACACAGTACTCGAAGGATTTATAACAGAGGTAAACCACATGTATAAAGTAACGTAAATACTATTACCTCAATCCAAATAGCGGAAGCAACAAGATTGTGGATTCCCATCAACACCAACGGCAAAGTTGAGTGTAGAAATCGTAACCCTAACGTATCACTTACTCATCGTAAGATAATCCTGCAACATGAGACGTTGCACCCCGAAACGGGTCAGTACATTGAATGTACTGGCAAATTCACACCATAGAGAATAATGAATAATGACTATCACTACATGCATATTTGGCTGGTGGAAAAGCTCTATGGTTATAAGGTTTTTGCGTAAAGCCAATTTTTCCCTACTGCAAAGGAATACATTTTAATTAACTATCATGGTGGTTGTTGAACATTGAGAATGGTTGACAGCATTCTCAATCCCAATTAAGTAACATCATTAAACCCAACAATATTCATTGAAAATAACATGATGAGATCAACAGGATAATCCAAGAACTAGATACTCAAGATGTCCATGACTGGGGACACGGCTAATCATGATTAGTTTATACACTCTGCAGAGGTTTGCGCACTTTTCCCCACAAGACTCGATCGCCTCCGTTTGGTTTCTCGCACTACATGGTGTTTGAGAAACGGATGACCGAGACACAGTCTTTCAGAAGCGCTGGCACCTTACATGTGGGTAGACCGGTACACCTACTTTCCCCTACATCTGCTAGTCTACCCGTAAGAGTTCGCATGACTTAATCAACTATGCCAGAGCCCATAATGGCTTGTGGCTGCACACGGAAGTTTCTAGTATGAATAATCTCATGATCCCTTTGAGCCTGGGTGGCGGTCCAAAGAAAATAGGCAAGTCCTGGTAACCCCAGGTGCCTCAATCCACCCAGATGTGTGTTAGGTTGCCACCTTAGATAAACCCTTAATTTTCAATCTCACATCTGTCATGGATATCACTCACCCAATCCACGTCTACTAGCATAGCATGGCGTAATAAGCAAACGTAGAGGTAACTCCCAAAGGTTTGATAATAAACAGGTAATAGGTACTACCTCATCTACTTCCCATCCCACAATTTAATTAGATCCTAATCATGCAATGTGTGAGGATTGATCTAATGCAATAAAACTGGGTTGTAGGAAAAGGTATGATCAAAGTGTGAACTTGCCTGCAATGTTGATGAAGATGATTCGCACTCAAAAATCTTGATAGATCTACTCGTCACACTCCGGTCAATCTATCGTAAACAAGCAATAGTAACCACACATAAGCAATCACTCAAAAGATCAGAAAGATCGAAGAAGACGATTCGGAAACATCAAAACCAAGCAAATAACTCTTGCAACATAAAACAATTTCTAACAGTACCAAAATTATGTGAATTTGGCCTTATTAGAATGTTTAGGTCAAGAGCTTCGATATGCAAAAAGAATCAACTCAAACGGAGCTACGAAACTCAAGTTATGATCAAACGAAGTTTGAATTCAAATCTGATCTAATTCAAATTTTAAACTTTTCAAAAACATGCTTGAGTTGTTTATCCGGATAGAGGAGAACATAACGAAGATGTGAGCGTTGGTTTTGTTGGATTTGGACTAACGAGTAAAAAGTAGTGATAGATTGAAGTTCAGGGACTAAACTGTAAAGAAAACTCCTCACATATAAGTCCCTGGCCGAAATAACAGAAAAAGAAAAATACTAATTTACGAACGTTCACTCCTGAACCCTAAACTATGAACTCGTTCGCTCTAGAGGCTAAACCATCGAGCGTTCTCTAAATATACAAATCGGGGTTTTAAAAGAAAAACCGACTACTAAATCGAAAACCTAAAAAAACCGGACCGGCGGTTCTTACCGGTTCGATCGATTTGTGCGGTTTTTGGCATGAAAACCGATGGCAGCCCCGATGAACTCCAGCGAGGGAGGCGAGGCAGCTCCGGCGAGCGCGGCGAGGCAGGGTGGCGCGGGGCGGCGGCGGCGAATAGCAGAGGCGGGGCGGCGTGCGGCGAGGCAGCAGAGGC
>NC_041386.1:35047731-35050765 GCF_002162155.2 Triticum dicoccoides | reverse complement strand
GAGACGGCGTGCGGCGAGGCAGCAAAGGGGCGCGGCGCGGGCGGCTCCGGCGTCCGGCGATGGCGGCGGTTGCGGCGGCGAGAGGCGGGGAGGAAAGGGAGGCGGGGTCCGGGGCTCCGGTATTTAAGGAGGGAGAGGAGAGGCGGCGACTTGCAGAAGGGGCAAGGCGCGCGCGGCGAGCGAGTCGGCCACGGCGGCGATGGCGTGCGCCGGCCGGAATCCCGAGCAGAGTCCGCTCGAGGACGGGGCGAGGAGGTGGGCCGGCTGGGCTGGCTGGCTGGGCCGCGGCCCAGTTCGGTCCAAAAAAAGAAGAAAGTTTTTTTAAGGTTTTTCCAGACAACAGAAACATAAAAAAAACAAAATAAATAAAAAAATTCCTATAGGCATATAATATATCAAAAATTTTAGAAAAAGATTTTCTACGACATGAACATTTTTATAACTTCAAATAAAACCCACACAAATTCAGATAAATCAAAGAGTGCTACTGGTCTATTAAAATCCAACTAAAATCATTTTAAAAATACCAAAATGATTTCAAATTAATTTTTCTCCAATTTTCTATTGTAGGGAATCATGTTACCCTAATTTCCATATATTTTATTTTTGGAGAAAAATAACTTGAATAAAACTCAAAGAAATCCAAATTGAAAATTAATTCCAAAAGGACTTGAAATTGATCCTTTGAAACTCCCAACTCATATTTCATAATTTGAAGAAGTCATTTTATCTTCTCTCGCGAAAATCATTGAGTTGCATAAAGTTTTTGAAGTGGAAAATATTTCCCAATGGAATTCAAATATTTTTCAAACACCCCTTTTATTTAATTTAAATGGAAGAAGTCATATCATCTTCGCTCAAGGGTTTTGTATTTGAAAAGAATTTGAATTCACAAAGATCAGAAAACAAATATGAAAGTTTGGGAAAGTCCTTTTATTCCCTCTCATTTAACTTTCAAAAGTTTCGAATTCACTCACTTTCAGACAATAAATCAAACAATCAGTCAAATCTATCTATTTATTATAACATTCCAAAATTTAGAATTTTGGGATGTTACAGGTAGGCATCGTAGCATTGGCATAGCAAAAGAGCGAGCAATCTAGCATAGCAAAGATAGTAGTGATTACGAGGGTATGATCATCTTGCCTGCAAAGTTGTCAGAGTTGACTGGATCCTCGAAAGCAAACTCAACGGGCTGCTCGTTAGCGAACTCGTCTCCCGGCTCTACCCAAACAATACAAACAAGCAACAAGGACACAAGCAACCACGTGCAAGGATCAAACAATATGATGCAAGGATGGTATGCTATGCGGGATGCGATGCGGAATGCATATGCAAGATTTGACAAGGGATGCATGAACCTGGCCTCAACTTGGGAATCCAAGTGTGCCACTGGAAAGATGAGATGAAATCGCTTGAAAACAATATAAAGAACGCCGGAATCGGAGTTACGGTTTGGAAATGGCAAGCAAATCAAATATAACACCGGTCTGCGATTTACAGCAAGTAGCCATCTAAATGCAAAAAGATGAACAAGCTACAGCACCCAAACATGACAACAAAATACATGGCAGGGATGTATTCAAGATGCTTAACAAAAGTCTAGCACTGAGCTACAGCCAAATCATCCATTAACAGGTTCAAACAAGCATGGCAAAAATGCATATGGTAAACAGATTTCGGACTTAGTGAAATTAACACTTGTCTGGAATTTCAGATCAGGTAGCACTCTTCAGAGCAACAAAACTACATGCTACAAGACCTGAACATGGCAAAGTAAAGCATGGCATGGAGATACTCAAAGAGCTTAACAAAAGTCCCTTAGTGACCTTGAGCCAAAAGGGATCAGAAAATACAATTGCAAGCATGTGAACATGGCAAAACATAATCAGTTTTCAGACTTAGTGAAAACTGGAGCATGCTGAAAACAGATATCAAGTCGGCATGTTTACGAGCTCGATGCACTCACTACGGAGCGAGTCATGACAAACTAAGCATACATCCATCAAGAATGCACAAAATGCAAGCTAGACATGGCAAGAACAATAACATAGCATGCACGGATCAACTACAACAGCATCGGCAAAATCGCTAACAAGTAGACAATCTACCCAGATTCACAAAGTAGCAAAAGTAGAGCTCGATTGACTCAAGCTAGGCTGCTCCATAATTGCAAACAAAGACATGGATGGAAATATCACTACAAGATTAACAAAATATCCTTACTGATCATCCTCAAAAGAGGCACGGATCACAAGAAAACAACATGAACATATGGCCATATGAGATAAACAGCTCAAGGATTTAGTGGAAATGCTAAGTCCCTGAAATCAGCATTACCAAGTGCCTCACTTTGCAAGCTTGTGCTAGTCACCACACACATCACAAAAATACATGGGTTGCACCTATGTAAAGATGGTAAAACCCTTAACAAAACATATGTAGAGCTCATGGGCATATCATGCACACAAAAATCATTGCAAAAATGGGAAATATCTAAATGGAGTAGCAGATCTGACAATTATCTCAAGTAGCCCTCTTCTAACAGCATTTCGGGCATCAAGATGAACTCAAATGAAAATGATGAATGAGATGAAATGATGTACTCTCTGAGGCGAACAATTTGATATGCTATATGCCCAAAACGGAGTTACGGATGCGGAGTTATGACACGATGAACATGGCAAGATAATTAGGGTTTCGGGCCAAAAAGTCAACCGAGATCTAGATCCAGATCGGGAGCACTGTAGCGCACGGACGCCGAGGTTCGCCGGAACAGGGACTTGCCGGCCGGTGCGGAAGCCGAGGAGGGCGGCGCGGACGTCGAGGAAGGCGGTGAGGCGGCGCCGGAGCGGAACTTGCCGGGGCGGCGCAGCAGAGCTCCGTGCGGTGGCGGGGCGGCCGCGGCGGCGCTCGCCGGCGCGGGGCGGCGGCCGGAGCTCGCCGGCTCGGCCGGGAAGGAGCCGGGCGGCGGCGGAGATGCGGTCGGGCCGCGGGACTCCTCTGGCCCGGGCGGAGGAGGAAGGGGGCCGGC
>NC_041386.1:35041440-35047500 GCF_002162155.2 Triticum dicoccoides | reverse complement strand
CCTGCGGGCCCGCGTCGGTGGCGGCGGCGATGCGGTCCCCCGGGGACACGTGGCGGCGGCTGACTGGTTGGCGGCGGCGGGCGGACGCATCCGGCTCCGTCCGGACGTGTCCGATGGCGGCGGAGACGAATTTTTTTGGGTTAGGGAGAGGGGAGATCCGCGAATTTCGGGAGGGGTCTTTAAATAGGCATAGGTGGAGCTAGGAGAGTCCAAATGAGGTGCGGATTTCGGCCACGCGATCGTGATCGAACGATCTAGATGATGGAAAGGTTTTAGGTGGGTTTTGGGCCAAAATGGAGGGGTGTTGGGCTGCAACACACATGAGGCCTTTTCGGTCCCTCGATTAACTGTTGGAGTATCAAACGAAGTCCAAATGATAGGAAACTTGACAGGCGGTCTACCGGTAGTTAACCAAGGCCACTTGGCAAGTCTCAGTCCAATCCAAAAATGTTTAATCCCCACACACGAACGAAAGGTAGAAATGACCACCGGAGGAGAACGAAGCGCCGGAATGCAAAACGGACAACGGGGGAAAATGCTCGAATGCATGAGATGAACACGTATGCAAATGCAATGCACATGATGACATGATATGAGATGCATGACAACGACAACAACACACGGAGACAAAAACCCAAACCCGAGAAAATAAAATAACTTAACGCCAGAAACGGCAAGAGTTGGAGTACAAATTGGGAAACTCATATTCGGGGTGTTACAACAAGCCACAGGAAGATTTTGCAGGTGAGGGGTGCCCAGCATTTCCAGATCCATCGCGCGTAGGCCACACTGATTGCACCTTTGAATAGCATTTGATAAGCCGAGGCCGAGGTGTAAACTTGCTTGGAGTTCCAGGGCCATATCGCCTCGTCTCTTTGAGTAGGGTCAAGATGTGTTGCAATAGCAACCTCCCAAAGCTTGATTAACTGAACTAGATCATCGGTGGTAAGATCTCCTGAGATGTCCGCGGTCCAACGGTGGTTCGTCAGCCCGTCATACATTGTCTGTTTGTTCACCGTCTGAGTTCGAACCTTGCTCCATAAACCCGGGGCAATCTCCTTGGCAGATCCACCATCCATGCATCTATCCTTCCAAAACAACGCCTTGTTGCCATCACCAAGTTCCCAATGCACTAAGCTGTCAAAAACCCTCTGCACCTGAGGATCGCTCACCATCGGTAGCCCATGCCATGGTCGGTTAGAGTCAGTACGTCTGAGCCACTTCCAACGCAACCGTAGAGCCAGGCCTTGACGGTATAAATCAAGCAGCCCCAGGCCACCGAGGTCTTTAGGCCTGGAAACTCTTTGCCAAGCCACAAGGCATTTTCCTCCATGAACCGCTTCTGATCCTTCCCAAAAGAAAGCTCTGCACCGTTTATTGACTTGTTCAATTGCCCATTAAGGAGCATCCGCTATGATGATATGGTGAGTGGGGCACGCCATCACTACGTCATGCACCAGCACTAACCTCCCTGCCCTAGTGATCAACCCTTTTTGCCAACCTGGCATGAAATTGAGCACATTATCCACAATCGGTTGCCATTCCGAGTGCGTCAATTGCCATATTGACAGCTGCAGTCCCAAGTACTTGCAGGGAAAAGAGTCCATGCTCCAGGGCATGGCGCCCGCGACCAGCTCCTTGTCACCATCCTCGTCTCTAATCATGATGGTCGTGGACTTAGAGTAGTTTATGTTCAGGCCCAAAGCAATCCCAAATATGTGCAAAGCCTCCTTGACAAAAGTAAGATCCGGAGTGGTAGGTCTAACAAATAATACCACATCATCTGCGTATATGGAAATTCTTTGCATGGGTGTGCAACCCGACATCTTGCTCGAGACTCCACTCTCCTGTGCTCTCGTGACAAGCGATGTGAGGACATCCATGGCAATAACAAAAAGCAACGGCGAGGCCGGATCTCTTTGCCGAAGCCCTTGAGCATGAACAAATTTTGGCCCCGCATGTCCATTGACCACCACGCGTGAGCTGGCCGTAGAGAGCAAGATCGCAATCCAGGACAACCAAGTGTCCGAAAATCCCTTGGCACGAAGGACCTCGAATAAAAATCGCCAAGACAAGGTGTCGAACGCGCGCGAGATATCCAACTTGAGTAGAACACCTTTTGCTCTCCGGCGGTGTAGGGATCTAGCCACCTGTCTTACGAGCAAGATATTGTCATGTAGATTTCTCCCCTTAATGAATGCTGATTGGTTGGCGTGAACGAGCTGATTCATACGCGGCCGCAACCGATTTGCGAGTAACTTGGAGCCGATCTTGGGCAAGCTATGAACCAAACCGTGTTGGGTTTCGTAGTAATTTCAAAAAAATTCCTACGCACACTCAAGATCATGGTGATGCATAGCAACGAGAGGGGGGGAGTGTGATCTACGTACCCTTGTAGATCGACAAGGGAAGCGTTAACTTGGTTGATGTAGTCGTACGTCTTCACGGCCCGACCGATCAAGCACCGAAACTACGGCACCTCCGAGTTCTAGCACACGTTCAGCTCGATGACGATCCCCGGACTCCGATCCAGCAAAGTGTCGGGGAAGAGTTCCGTCAGCACGACGGCATGGTGACGATCTTGATGTACTACTATCGCAGGGCTTCGCCTAAGCACCGCTACAATATTATCAAGGACTATGGTGGAAGGGGGCGCCGCACACGGCTAAGAATATGATCACATGGATCAACTTGTGTCTCTAGGGTGCCCCCTGCCCCCGTATATAAAGGAGCAAGGGAGGAGGAGGCCGGCCCTAGGAGGAGGGCGCGCCAAGGGGAGTCCTACTCCCACCGGGAATAGGACTCCTTCTTTCCTAGTCCAACTAGGAGAAGGGGGGAAAGGAGGGAAGTGGAGAAGGAAGGGAGAGGGGGGCCGCGCCCCAAACCCCTTGTCCAATTCGGACTGGGCTTGGGAGGGGCGCGCGCCACCTCCTGGCTCCTTCCCACTAAGGCCCATTAAGGCTCAATACTCTTCCCCGTATTCCCGTAACTCCCCGGTACTCCGAAAAATACCCGAATCACTCGGAACCTTTCCGATGTCCGAATATAGTCGTCCAATATATCGATCTTTACGTGTCGACCATTTCGAGACTCCTCGTCATGTCCCTGATCTCATCTGGAACTCCGAACTCCTTCGGTACATCAAAACTCATAAACTCATAATATAACTGTCATCGAAACCTTAAGCGTGCGGACCCTACGGGTTCGAGAACAATGTAGACATGACCGAGACACGTCTCCGGTCAATAACAAATAGCGGAACATGAATGCTCATATTGGCTCCTACATATTCTACGAAGATCTTTATCGGTTAGACCGCATAACAACATACGTTGTTCCCTTTGTCATCGGTATGTTACTTGCCCGAGATTCGATCGTCGGTATCCTATACCTAGTTCAATCTCGTTACCGGCAAGTCTTTTTACTCGTTCCGTAATACATCATCTCACAACTAACTCATTAGTTGTAATGCTTGCAAGGCTTATGTGATGTGCATTTGTGACGCCCCCGATTCAATCGTACACTAATCATGCACGCAAATGTGTACGATCAAGATCAGGGACTCACGGGAAGATATCACAACACAACTCTACAAATAAAATAAGTCATACAAGCATCGTAATACAAGCCAGGGGCCTCGAGGGCTCGAATACAAGTGCTCGATCATAGACGAGTCAGCGGAAGCAACAATATCTGAGTACAGGCATAAGTTAAACAAGTTTGCCTTAAGAAGGCTAGCACAAACTGGGATACAGATCGAAAGAGGCGCAGGCCTCCTGCCTGGGATCCTCCTAAACTACTCCAGGTCGTCATCAGCGGGCAGCACGTAGTAGTAGGCACCTCCAGTGTAGTAGGGGTCGTCGACGACAGTGGCGTCTGGCTCCTGGACTCCAGCATCTGGTTGCGACAACCAGAAAGGAAGGAAAAGGGGAAAAAGGGGGGAGAAAGCAACCGTGAGTACTCATCCAAAGTACTCGCAAGCAAGGAACTACACTACATATGCATGGGTATAAGTGTAAAGGGCCATATCAGTGGACTGAACTGCAGAATGCCAGAATAAGAGGGGGATAGCTAATCCTATCGAAGACTACGCTTCTGGCAGCCTCCGTCTTGCAGCATGTAGAAGAGAGTAGATTGAAGTCCCCCAAGTAGCATCTCCAAGTAGCATCTCCAAGTAGCATCGCATAGCAT
The DNA here is from genome assembly GCF_002162155.2 of Triticum dicoccoides. NCBI lineage: Eukaryota > Viridiplantae > Streptophyta > Magnoliopsida > Poales > Poaceae > Triticum > Triticum dicoccoides. Next base: position 35,043,309 of record NC_041386.1, on the reverse strand, counting down.
AAACCTACCCGGCGATCCTCTCCTCATATCCCTGGGGTAGAGCGACCACCGGTTGTATCTGGCACTTGGAAGGGTGTGTTTTATTAAGTATCCGGTTCTAGTTGTCATAAGGTCAAGGTACAACTCCAAGTCGTCCTGTTACCGAAGATCACGGCTATTCGAATAGATTAACTTCCCTGCAGGGGTGCACCACATAACCCAACACGCTCGATCCCATTTGACCGGACACACTTTCCTGGGTCATGCCCGGCCTCGAAAGATCAACACGTCGCAGCCCCACCTAGGCTCAACAGAGAGGCCAGCACGCCGGTCTAAACCTAAGCGCACAGGGGTCTGGGCCCATCGCCCATAGCACACCTGCACGTTGCGTACGCGGCCGAAAGCAGACCTAGCCTAGTGGCGTTCCAGTCCAATTCGGCGCGCGCCGCTCCGTCGCTGACGTCTGAAGTGCTTCGGCTGATACCACGACGTCGGGATACCCATAACTACTCCCACATAGATGGTTAGTGCGTATAGACTCGTAGCCAGACTCAGATCAAATACCAAGATCTCGTTAAGCGTGTTAAGTATCCGCGAATGCCGAACAAGGCCAGGCCCACCTGTCTCCTAGGTGGTCTCAACCTGCCCTGTCGCTCCGCCACAAAGTAACAGTCGAGGGCCATCGGGAACTCAGGCCCACCACTACCTGGATGGAGCCACCTGTCCTTTCAGTCCCCTCGTCAGAATCACTTGCGGGTACTCAATGAGCTGACCCGACTTTAGTCACCATCTGTATAGTATGTATGTATGTATAGTATATACCCGTGATCACCTCCCAAGTGATCACGGCCCGATAGTATAGCAAGGCAGACTGACAAGAATGTAGGGCCAATGATGATAAACTAGCATCCTATACTAAGCATATAGGATTGCAGGTAAGGTATCAACAGATGTAGCGACAATGTCAGGCTATGCATCAGAATAGGATTAACGAAAGCAGTAACATGCTACACTACTCTAATGCAAGCAGTATAGAGTAGAATCGGCGATATCTGTGATCAAGGGGGGGGGGCTTGCCTGGTTGCTCTGGCAAGAGAGAGGGGTCGTCAACTCCGTAGTCGAACTGGTCAGCAGCAGCGTCGGTCTCGTAGTCTACCGGAGAGAAGAGGGGGAAGAAATAATGAATACAGAGCAAACAAAGCATCACAAAATATAACAAGGCAATACGCGGTGTTCGGTGTGCCCTAACGCGGTAGTAGGTGATACCGGTGAAGGGGGAAAAACATCCGGGAAAGTATTCCCGGGGTTCCGTGTTTTCGGGCAGAGGAGCCGGAGGGGGAAAATTGCGAGTTCGATAGGTTAGGGGGGTGTGGCGGACGAACGGGTTGCGTATCCGGAATCGTCTCGTCGTTCTGAGCAACTTTCATGTTGAAAATATTTTCATCCGAGTTACGGATTAAAAGATATGATTTTCTAAAGATTTAATCATTTTCTGATTTTAATTATTTATTTAAATTCAGCATTATCCAAAACAGTGTTTGCTGACGTCATCATGATGTCAGCATGACGTCAGCAGTTGACTTGGTCAACCCGACAGGTGGGTCCCGTTCGTCGTACACTGATTTAATTAACTAACAATTAATTATGTTAATTAGTGATTAGGTTAATTTAATTATAATTAATTAACTTAATTAATTCCTTAATTAATTAATTAATTTAATTATTATTGTTTATTTAATTATTTTTGTATATATTTTTTAATTCTTTTTTTTATTAAAACATTCTGGGGGATGGGGCCCCCTTGTCATAGGCCCCGGGGGCCTTAGCGGGTTAGCGGGCAGGGGCGTGCGGGTGGCTGCCGTCGCCCGTGCTGAGGCCGAGCCCAACCGG
>NC_041386.1:35040719-35041072 GCF_002162155.2 Triticum dicoccoides | reverse complement strand
GATGGTCGCGGTGGCCGACGGGGTGGCCGCGGGCGTGAGGCGCGGCGCAGCCTAGCGCGGAGCGCGCCGGGGCGGACGACGGCGCGGACCACAGGCGAGGCTAGCGCACGGGTGCACGCGTGCTCACCGCGAGCACGAGCACCGGGCAGCGCGTGCACGACCCCAGGACGGCGCGAGCAGCAGAGAGGAAAGGAGGCCGGGGGCCTCACCGCGGATCCGTAGGGTCAAGGGCAGCATGGCTCGGGGAGGAGTCGGGGAAGCGAGATCCGGCGACGGCGAGGTAGCTTCGGGCGGCGTCGGGCGATGGCGGTGTGGCGCCGGTGATGTGGTGGTGGTTGGCCACGGCGTCAGGG
>NC_041386.1:35015253-35040611 GCF_002162155.2 Triticum dicoccoides | reverse complement strand
CGCAGGGAGCTCTTCTCCCTGGCACGATGTGTGTGTGTGTGCGCGCCGTGAGGTGGAGGGGATCGAGGGGAGAGATGGGGTTCGAGGGAGTGGGGAATGGGGAGGGACCGCTAGGGTTTCGGGACAGTGGGGGTTAAGGGGAGTCGGGCGAGGCCGGATGGGCGAGGTGGCGGCCGGCTGGGCATGGCCCAGTTGGGCCAAGAGGTCCAGTGGGGGGGGGGGTTCTCTTTTATTTTAGTTTAGTTTTTTTTTGTTAGTTTGTTTTGTTTTTATTTAATTTTCTTTTCTGTTTTATTTTAGTTGCACTTTATTTTTGGTTTAGTAAAATATGAAAATAGCCCCAAAAATAGTGTGTCAAAATAATCCACTGTTCTAAGAAGTTTTACCTCAGAAATAAAATAGTTTAGTATTTGGTAAAATATATTAGGAGTATAACTAATTGTTTTGATGTAGTTTTAATCACTTTAGTGTATTTAAATATCTTATAAAGATGTTGTTTCTCCACCAATAATATCCATGATTTATTTGTCATATTAAGAACATTTTAGTTTTGACCTTTGAAAACTTTAATTGTTTGACTTGATTTTAAATTTGAATTTGAATCATTTTTGAACCATCGCGAGATTAACAACAGTAACCGAGGTTACATGGCATCATTAGCGTGGAATTACTGTAGCCTAAATATCCGGGCGTCACAGCATTACCGAGAGGGCCGAGAGATACCTCTTCGACAATCGGAGTGACAAATCCTAATCTCGAAATACGCCAACCTAACATGTACCTTTGGAGACACCTGTAGAGCTCCTTTATAATCACCCAGTTACGTTGTGACGTTTGGTATCACACAAAGTGTTCCTCTGGCAAACGGGAGTTGCATAATCTCATAGTCATAGGAACATGTATAAGTCATGAAGAAAGCAATAGCAACATACTAAACGATCAAGTGCTAAGCTAACAGAATGGGTCAAGTCAATCAGATCATTCATCTAATGATGTGATCCCTTTAATCAACTAACAACTCTTTGTCTATGGTTAGGAAACATAACCATCTTTAATTAATGAGCTAGTCAAGTAGAGGCATACTAGTGACACTCTGTTTGTCTATGTATTCACACATGTATTTTGTTTCCAGTTAATACAATTCTAGCATGAATAATAAACATTTATCTTGAAATAAGGAAATAAATAATAACTTTATTATTGCCTCTAGGGCATATTTCCTTCAAATTGATGGGACGGAAATCTCCCACCTGACATGCGCCGGCCTTCTTAGGGATAAGAGTAATCAGGGCTTGGTTGAGTCTTCCGAAGCCGCGGCCATTACCAAGAAAGAGATGGTGTATGGCGGCCAGCAAGTCTCCTTTGATAGTGCTCCAAGCCTTCTGGAAAAACAGGCCAATAAACCCATCCGGGCCCGGTGCGCGATCCGCTGGCATGTCCTTGATCGTGGCCCAAACCTCCTCCTACATGAAATAAGCATCCTAATCCAGCAAGTCCACCGGCTGGATCCCTAGAAACTCTAGATCAATGGTGTTCGCGCGCCCTCTTGTCGAGCCTAGCAAGTTTTTGTAAGTTTGGAAAAAGATTTCCTCCTTGCCGTGCTGATCCGTGATAAGGTTGCCGTCGTGCAATATCGCCGGTATAAATTTTTTTGTTTTTCTACCATTTGCCACGAGGTGAAACAGCTTGGTACTAGCATCTCCTTCCTGGAGCCATCGAATTCGTGACCTTTGCCTCACGATAGTGCGTTCGAGAGAGGCAAGGCCGAGCACTACGAGCTTAAGCGTTCGACGCAGCCAAATCTCCCCAGCCGAAAGCAAGCGTCGTTCCTGAGCCACGTTAAGCTGGAAGATAATCCAGTTAGCCATTGTGATCTGCAACTTGACGTTACCAACCTTCCTTTGTCCCCAGGCTGTTAAATACCGAGCCACATTTCTAAGCAGTGCATCAAGTCTTTTGAAAGGATCGTGAATCCGAGGGTCACACACCCAAGCCTCCTTGACCGCATCATCAAAACCCTCCAGCCTCGTCCAGAACACCTCGAATCTGGAAACATCGTTGCGGCTGCAGATTCTCGTTCAAGGCAATATGCAAAGGGCAGTGGTCTGATGCCGAAGTTGACATCGCTTGGAGCAGGCAGTCCGGATAGTCAATCTCCCAATCCACCGAAACTAGCGCCTTGTCTATTTTAGTGAGGGTAGGGACTTCCCTTTCATTGCTCCAAGTAAAGGCACGTCCATGCAAGTATAGCTCCTTAAGCCCATTGCCATCCACAAATTGACGGAATTTGCGCATCATTCTTCTGTCCAGGTGCGAGTTACTTTTGTCTGAGGCTTGGAGTATCATGTTAAAGTCCCCAATCACCATCCAGGCACCCGGGCGCAAATCCCTTCTCGCTGCGAGCTCCTCTAGGAACAACATCTTGTCATTGTACTCTTGCGGTCCGTACACCGTAGTGAGCCACCGGGGTGTATCGTCGACCGGGGTCACATACCCAGTCACACAATGCGTGTCACGGACGCAGTTTGTAATGCTAACCAACACCGAGTTCCAAGCTAAGAGAATCCCACCCCTCGTATCCGAGGCCGGTAAGTAGAAAAAACCGTCGTACGACGGGCCAAGGCATTGCATAATCGTATATGTATCTATACAAGCTAGCTTAGTCTCCTGAATACAAAACATAGCTGGGTGCGTCGAATCCGCAAATTCACGCAGCGCCTTCTTCTTCGCCAGGCTGTTCAAGCCACGCACATTCCAACACACCAACTCCATCTTGGTCGACGATATGATATCGACACATGCGCCAACGCTCGCCAACTAGGCAAGCAAAGCCACCTTCGGGGCAACCTCCTGGCCAAGATCAAAAGGGATGGCCTTGCCAAAAATCGCGGCGAGTGCACGAAGTTGCGGCTCCTTTATTGGAGAATCAAACATCTGCCTGAGCTGTCTAAGTGTCTCATCGGTAACCGCCAGACCCTCTGGCGTGATGCCTAACGCTTTGAGAAGCACCGTCTCAGCCGCCGTTGCTTTCGACTTCCGTGGCGCGTTCACCGTCGCAGAACGAGTGGTCCGACGAGGTGTGTATTCCGGTCCCTTTCCACGCACTGCTTCAATCTCCTTAAGGAGGGGTGGTGCCAGTTTTTTCATTAATCCCGCACAAAATGCCTTGATATTGGCCACCGCAACCTGCTCTTTGGATGGTAGCAGAACATCACAGGCACCATTTGGTGCGTGCATGTGGACGTCTACATCCATGCAAGCAGTAGTACCCACATCCGCTGGCTCAATCATGCAGCCCCGAGCGCCTCGGTCGCCAATCTCCACTTGCCCGTTGTCTCCATCAGTAGGTCCCATCGTGCGCTCCTCTGCATGCAGGGTAGTGGGGGGCAGCAGCTCGTAGACCGGGGCCCATCCCGGGGCCGTCTCGTGCGGCTCGCCCACCGGGCCGGCCACTTGACCTGTCCCCACCTCATTCTGCGCCCCCACCAGCTCTGCATCTCTAGACAAGGGGTCCACCGCGATAGCTGGAGCGGGAGCTTCATCATTGGCTGGCTCAGTCTCCACACCTGGAATCAAAATGTGATCCTCTGCAATCCCACGACTCTGTCCCAGAATCGCATTGGCCTGCCCGCCTTCCATACCCATGCACTGCACGCGAGGAACATCAATCCCTATGCTCTGTCCAAGCCCAACATCTGTGGGCCTCTCCAGCTGGTCGGAGGCACCAATCACAGAATCCTCCACCCCATCCACAACCAAATCCCTAGTCTTTTCCTGCATGCCACTCCGGGACCGTCCTTGCGTACCAGTGAGCGACCGGTCTTGCGCAAAAGGTGGCGAACGCGCGGTCTCCGACACCACCAACGCCTGGCCCACGGCAACAACTTCAGGAATCTCAGCGGCCGAGCGCATGTGATCCGCAGCAGCCGGGGATCCTCCATGTTGGGCCGGCACCTGCTCCACCGCAGCCCCCCTGATGTGCACCGGCGTCTGGACTGGGGGATCAGCCGCCGCCGGTGAGGGAAACACCAGCCTTGACGCCATAGTAACCCGAGGACACGCCGCGCCCATCGGAGGAAGATGCCAGTCGGACGGCCCCACACGTCCCAGCAGAGCCTGTCGATACGACCTTCCAGCGACATCTCAATCTGGCGCGTCGCCCCTAGCATCACGAACACCACGCGTCCAGGGGAGAACACGCCAATCACCACTTCCCGAGTAGCTGCCAGTATCATCTGGCAAGCCACTTTGCCCGCTGCCATCTGAGCTAGGTGGCCGCAGCCAACCTTCTGGCCCGGCATGCTCCCTGACTCTGCCAATGTGTATCAAAGTCTTGTACTCCAGCAGTTGCCGAGAAGTTGGCCGGCGAGCCGCAGGGTTGTACTCCATCTCCGGTTCCGGCACCCATAGCCTCCGCGCAACTGGCACTTCATCCGGGTCAACACACCATGCCCTGAGCTTGAAGAGGGAAAGGTCCTCACGGTTCACTGTCTCCGGCGCGAGGCTCTCCACCAGGCAGCCCGAACCCAACAGCTCAGCAGCAGTATCCCTCGTCCAGACGTGAGACGGCACGCCCTCGATCATCAGGTCGACTTGGGAGCGCATCACCTTAGTCACTGCTTGAGCTTGCCGTAGCCATGGCCTGAAGAACATCTTGAAGAACTCGTGCTCCACAAAATCTGCCGTCAGGGCCTTGTTCCTTAGGTCTGGGGTGGCGAACACCACTAAGAAATCCTCCGGGAAGAACTTGTGCACTGCAAACTTGTGTCTTGGGATATGCAACTGAGCTGCAATGGCCTCGGCCGCCTCGACTGTCGACATTGCCGGCCTGGAACCACCTATGTAGGCCACCACCGCTGTCCTAAGACGTTGCTCCATACCATCCATCTCCTGCGTCCGTGAGATGACACAGACGCCTTCCATGGACGCCGGCAGCGCGGCCGTTGCAGGCAACGCCAGCCAGGCCCCCGCAGGTACGGTGTCGATTGGGACTGACGAGGGCCTCCCCTGAGGAGCGACCTGCCGAGTCCTCGGCAACAGCCTGCGCGCGGTCCCTGCTGACAGCTGCTGCAGACCAGTCCATGCTACCTTGGCCATGGCCTCCCGCCAGAGTTCCTCCTCTGGCCTTGGGCTCCGGGGACGCGAGCAATCAGACGAGATGTGCCCCTCCAGAACACAACGAAAGCAGAGCGGCAGAAAGGTGCAATCTTCCTTGCGGTGTCCTTCCCTGAAACACTTGAAGCAGAGACCAAAAAGATCCGGTGGGACTTCGCGCCGCTCCTGAGAAGATGCCGGCGAGCGCAACCTCGGGCGAGTCTCCGCCGCGAGCTGCCTTTGCCGGAGCTCCCACTTCCGGCGGCGCCAGAGCGCCTTGCGGGAAGGGCCCGGCCGTCTCCAAGGATCCGCCACGGCAGCGCCCGCGGCCGGATCTGCGACCGCCCGGTCGGCGTGGGGAGGCGCGCTCGCAGAGGAAGAACCCGCAGATCCTGGTGACTCGGAGAGACAGAGGCCGGACACCACCGGCTGCAGGCGGGAGGAGACCGAGCCATGGCTGCCCGGGCTGCGGGAGCCGGAAGCCATGGCAGGAAGAGGCTGGGCGCCGGGAGCCGGAGCGGTTGCCGGCGCGAGGGGTGGACGCCGGGGCCGGAGTGGCCGTCGGCGGGAGCGTGGAGGGGAAAGGGGAGAGCGGGGAGGAGCGTCAAGAGGCAGAGTCTCTTCCGCCCCTGGCATGACTTAGAAAACGACTAGTTTGTGGGCTTTGTACGTGGGCCCTTTTTTTCTCCTTTCTCCAGTATTCACGTAAGGTTAGGGGGCCAAGAACGTTGTACGTGCAGATCTTATCGCTAATTAACCGCTGATACGAGATGTTCGATCGGTCATTGGGGGGGTGGCCCCCGCTCGTCCCCCTGGCTCCGCCACTGGTTCCAATCCGAGAACTTTTATTTCTGCACAAAAACAACACCATGATAGTTCTGCTGAAAACAGCGTCAGTCGGATTAGTTTCATTCAAATCATGCAAATTAGAGTCCAAAACAAGAAGAAAGGCGTTAGGAAAAGTAGATACGATGGAGACGTACCACCATACATGGTGTCTCAGTGATGCCTTTTGGAGTGCGCTCCATTCGAGTGTGTTACATGTAATACCGTGTGACAGAAGGAAACTTCAGGTAGCTCCCACCTCACATGGGATGGTAGGAAGGTTGGAGTAACAGGAATGTCCCATTGACGGATGTGTCCCATGATAATGGAGTCAGCAAATATGAATTTTTGCATCGCCTCGCCAGCCTCCATAGCCATATGGAGTGCGCTCCATGTCCATTATGGAGGCTGCTCTATTGGTGACTCTGCCAGAGTTGCTCCACATACTCGATTTCTAAATTTGGAGTGTCTCGTTTAGAAGTTGATGCTTTCAGGATCTGCTCTTATTATCCATGGCCAAGTCTTGTGTTTATTGACCTTGGGCATACCTTTTCTCTGTCCCCCACCTCCCAAGATTCCTATATGGATTATGCATCTTGATGAGCATAAAGTTGTTAGTTTGCTTGTGTTGTGTGTGTTTTTAGTTCCCACTGAACCAGGCGAGCCACTGTTCAAATTCAATTGCACTGAGTCTAATGTCAACACCATCAAAAAGTAGTTCAAGAAATTGCTACATGAATCAAATCATGAATCCTTTTGCGACCGTGTTCTTGTCAAAACTACCAACTATGAGTTTGAGACTCCCATTGTGCTTCAGTATACTTCTGAAATTTACACGATTATTTGAATCATGGTGCTTGTAGTTTTGATTCGGGTTCTCCGGAGGATGAATCGGTTAGTGCAACGTCTCTTTTCTCCAATGTGGTTACATGTACTACCCAAAACCTCTGAACTCGAGTGGACATTTTGATCAAGCAAAAGAAGTCTCATGGTTCATGCGCCCTTTTGCTGTTGAGCTTGAGATCCATCTTGAGAGGGAGATAGAAAGAGAGGGAGGGAGGGGAGGGAGAAAGAGTTTTGCGCTTTAACTGGGTGATCAAGCAAGAGCATCCCGGAGCCAAGAGATTTTGATGTATTACTCTTTGCAGATCGGCTTGTCCTTAACAGCTAGGCGTTACTTGTAAGCTTCCATTTTTTATGTGCCTCAAGAGGGTTTGTGAAGGTCGAGGGATCACCTCATGATCCGCCTTAGTGATTTGGCAGGTTCTTAGTGAATATAATTAGTTGTAGTAGAAGAAACTTTAATCGCAGTGACTTCAAAACTTTGTGATCAAGCCTCTCCAATGACTTGAACTTCATGATGATCACCATGTCTTTGTTTTTGGATCTTTACTTACTTTCGCTCCATGCTAAGATGCAGCTATTTTACTTGTTGCCTTGTTGCCTCTCTTCATAATCACCTCGCCTTTGTAGCTAAGCAACTATTTCAGTAAATTAGTTTTCTCCGAAGATGTAGACTTGTGCCAACGACTTGAATTTAGGATAAGCACCATGTCTTTGTTTTTGGCTCTTTACTTACTTTTGCTTCCTGCTAGGATGCAGCTATTTTACTTGTTGCCTCACTTCATAAAGACCTCGCCTTTGCGACTAAGCAAGTAATACGGTGTAAATTAGTATTCTCCTATTCACCCCCTTTCCCTCTATTAGTTGATGGACCTCAAAATAGCTTCCATTTAAATATGTGTTCAATTCCTGGTTGACAGCTGAGATGCAATTAAAATGTGCCCGAGAAAGCAACCGGGTGTAAACTATTGCTCGGTTGTATCGCCTTCATACAATTGAATGAATGGAACATGATTTTAGAAACATAGTGCGAAGTCACCCAAGGGCTTACTGGCTAGCACCATGGATATTGAGGTAATCATCTTATGTTTGAACTCGCTTTTGGGTTTAATTTAATTGGTGTTTAGCTCCTCTTAGACTTTATCGAAGAAAATGAGTCCGGGTCAATGATACTGAATATCTATTATTTTATTTGTCGGTAAACTAGTTAGGTGCATCAATTGTGTTCGACTTCGGTCCATTGTGGTATGCTTGAAAACAAAACAAGAGGGAAAGAGAAACCAAGCGAGAAAAATAATTGGAGAGAGGCCGTTTTGGCTTAACAAAAAGGGTTGCGCAAGTCGCTGTCATCTTTGGCTTGGGAAACCGAAAGTGACGTACACATACAAAGCGCCTGCATTAGTTTGCCGTCAATAATTGGTGAAAACGAAAGCTTTCTTTGCTGGCTAGAGAGTGCTGGATCGAAGTGCTTATTTTTCGTAACACAACCGCAAGCTTCGGTCAACCGGGCCCTTCCTTTTTGAGTGCACTTCAACATCGCTGTACTATCATGGAAGTAAAATGTCATTTCCTCAGTCATATATCAGGCCTCGTTTCTCCTTATCTTCCCTCGTCTCTTTTCCCTCCGTTGGTGTTACTGTATAGGAGGAAAAAAAAGAGGAAGAATATTGTATCCGGTAGTGTGATTTGTTTGAGTCAACTTCCTCCATTTCTAAATATAGGAGTAAGTCTTTTTAGAGATTTCATTATGTACCATATATAGAGTAAAAATAGTGTCGATTCGCTCATTTTGCTTGAAAAGAAGTTAAGAGTTGCCTTTACAAACAAAAGCAATAAAATTATTACGAAGCCACTACTCATGATGTTTTGCGCCTGCGATGACCTAAAGTGTAGCCTCGCTCTAACATTCAAGATTTGGACTGACAACAAAACGAAGCACCTTAACTCTTTCACGCCACAATTATTGTGTGCCCAAACTGCGAAAGCTTGACACGTCGAGTCGACACCGCGGTGATAATATCCAGGTTCGGCATCCAAATGGCTGATCAAAGGACAGCAACAACGTCTGATTCCGATCCGATGGCTTTGCATCCAGATGTCTAACCTTGAGGCAACAGATTCGTGCTCCTCTACACAGCGAGTGCCTCAGCCAAATGCCATCCTCATTGCCTCCTCACTCCGTTAGTTTTCATTCCTCCTGATGTACGCCACCGTGGGAACAACTGTGATGGTCTGGAGTATTGTACGTACATAAAACCAATACGACTGACTGACTGAGTATAAATACATACATACTGACGCCCCCGCGTCGTCCCCGTCTTGGGCGGCTCTTCAAACCTTAGCCGCCAGGGTCGCCACCACCTCCCTCCCTTCCCTCCGCCGCCGCCGGAGGACGCCGCCTGGCTAAGCCCGTGGGGCCGACGGCGGTGGCGGAGGCTCTCCTCCCTCGATCGCATCGGAGGGGGTGGGGCAGGATCTCCACGCGTGTGACGGCGCGGCGGCGATCTGATCCATGATGGCGTGACGGCGTGCTTCGGGTGGAGGCCTTGAGCGGCGGCGGCGGCGGGTGAAGCTCGGGCTTCCCGCGGCGGCATGGCGTGGTGCAGTTCATATCCAAGGCGGATCTGCGTCGGCATGTGGTGGTTTTGTCACAGATTGGTTCCGATCATAGACGGTGATGAGCGTGCGGGATCCATCTTGGCGGCTCTCGCGGTTTGGCGAGGTGTGGTGGGAGTCCTCCTCCCAGGCTCCAGTGGTGGCGCATTCAGGCGGTGGCTGGTGTGCCAGGGCTCCTACGTTAGCATTGCTGTTGCGGGTGGTCGCCGGATCTAGGCGGCTAGATCTGGGGCTTTGAAGGCGGTCGAGACAGTGCACAGGTTGTCGGGTGGATTTCTTGGGACGGATCGGAGTGAAAACTTGGTCTTCGTTCGTTGACCGGAGCTGGTGATGACGAGGCCCTTATCATCGTTTACTTCATGAAGACATCATCGAGGTACAAATCCCAAACCCATCCAATACCTCCGGAGGAAACCCTAGATCAGTTGATCGGATGACGGTGGCATTCATGTGTCATTACCCTCTTGGGGGCGGCATTCTTGGAGATGCACTCGGACTTGAGGGACCAACGGATGGCTTCTTCGGTGTAGCGGTGTTTCTTTCTACATATTCATGGTGGCGGCTCTTGGCGGTATGAAGCAGCGGAGGCTTGGCGTCATATGTGTGGTGATGGACATGCGCAGGAGGTCAACGCAGTCTGGTGTCGTGGTGGCGTCGGCGGCAGCTAGACCCGGTAAGGTAGATGCAGCAGTACAGCTCTGAAGATGTATTGGTGGCAGGTGGCTGCGGCGGCCTCATATCCGGCAGACGTCCTGATTAAGGAGCGCGCCGAACTGATGGGTGCTCATACCCGGCAGGCGTCTTGGTTGGGACCTCAAATCTTAGATGTTAGGTTTGGTTACAAGGTTTGTTTGGTATTAAGGCCTAAACTATCAGCGCCTCTTCATCAACTAGATAGGAGTAGCGATACATGTTGCTTAGATGATGGCTTTCTTATTGTTGTATCACTTTATAAAGTCTTGTGTTAATAATTAATAAAATGGCCCGGGGCATTTCTCCTTTTTCTGAAAAAAAAAGCTTCTTAAATGCCCTGGCATGCAAGTCCATCGCAGCAGTCAGCGAAAGGACTGGCTCAAACTGAGCCGGAGCGGCGTTTGGAAAACAAGGCGGGTTGAGTTGGAGTCAGGTCACGCTTGCCGGAAACACTCCCCCGTCGACACCTCGGCAAGTTTGCTTCAGCTGACACCATCCCCCGGCCGCAACCAAAATTCCGGCCCCGAGAACCTGAGAAAACCATCATCAGATCAGATCAGATGAGATTCATTCAGATGGAAGAGGAAGGCAATCAAACCATCACCAGACTTCTTTCCCCTTGGCGTCCCATCCCATCCCATCCGGATCAACCAACAGCGTCTCGTCATCAGCTCACAAAAATATAATGGAGAGAGCCCGGCCCGCAAAAGTCCAAGGGAATATCAGCGGCCGCGCTAGGCGACAAGGCGCCTGCCATGCTCGGCGCCCCGCTTGACTCCGCTCGCCAGATGCCGCGCCTGCCCCCACGTGTACGACAGCGATCCCTCCGCGTCGCCCGTCAGTCCGGGTAACCTCACCGGCGTCGCCCGTCAGCCCGCCGGCCCTCCCCCACCCCCGCCCCCAACTTAATGCACCGCTCTCTGCTCCCTTGCTTGATTGCTCGCCCGCCTCTCCTCCTCCCTCTTTTTTATACTTGCTCCGGCCGCCTTCGTCTGCTCTCCGCTCCCACCCCCGTCCACCCTTCCCACGCAAGCCCGTCGCGTCCGCGACCGGTGGTTGCCGCGCCCGCGACTGGCCGGTGGCGATTGCGCTTTTCTGCTCCACGCAGCTCGCTTCTTCTTCTTGGACTGTTGTGGCAGCGCGGCTAGCTAGCGGTGGTGCACCCGGGCCCGGAGCCAAGATTCTGCTGCTGCCATGGAGGTCGACACATCGTCCGCGACGGCCAAGAGCGGCGGGGCGCCGCCGCCGCCGCCGCCCGGCCCGCCCGCGAAGAAGAAGCGTGCCCTCCCCGGCATGCCAGGTGATTACTCAATTAACCTCCTGCGATTGACCGAAAGCGCGAGCTGAGGCTGCTTAATTTACCGGGCGAGGCTGACGATCTTGGTGTCGCACGCGCGCGCGCAGATCCCGACGCGGAGGTGATCGCGCTGTCGCCCAAGACGCTGATGGCGACGAACCGGTTCGTGTGCGAGATCTGCAACAAGGGGTTCCAGCGGGACCAGAACCTGCAGCTGCACCGGCGGGGCCACAACCTGCCGTGGAAGCTCCGGCAGCGGAGCGGCAAGGAGGTGCGCAAGCGGGTGTACGTGTGCCCGGAGCCCAGCTGCGTGCACCACGACGCCTCCCGCGCCCTCGGCGACCTCACCGGCATCAAGAAGCACTTCTGCCGCAAGCACGGCGAGAAGAAGTGGAAGTGCGACAAGTGCTCCAAGAAGTACGCCGTGCAGTCCGACTGGAAGGCGCACGCCAAGACCTGCGGCTCCCGCGAGTACCGCTGCGACTGCGGCACCCTCTTCTCCCGGTCCGTCCCCGTCTCCGTCCCTCCCTCCCCCCTCCTCGCCGGCGCCAATTTGCTTCTTCCACCATCCATTTGCTGACTGACTGCTGACAAATTGGCGGCGCGTGCGTGCAGGAGGGACAGCTTCATCACCCACCGCGCCTTCTGCGACGCGCTGGCAGAGGAGAGCGCCAAGGCGCGCGCCCCGCCGGCGGAGGACGGGAGCTCCGGCGCTGCTGCCCCGCCTGCTCTACCGCCACCACCAGCCGCTCCGGTGCCACTGCAACAGCTGCCGCCGGCGCCCGCGCCGCAGCAGCACGAGGAGCCAGGTAATGATGGTCAACGCACTAGTGTTCGTCCGTCTATTTTAGCTGCTCTCGTTCACGTCAGGTCAAATTTGACAGTACTGGAGGTACTGCCGCTTTGACCACTGCGTTAGTATGTTTTGGAGCGTTATGGGGTTCGCAAAATTGCGCGACGGGGAAGAAGGATTTTACTGTGGTGGATTTTTGTCTGGAATGAAGCCGAGACCGAGAGAGCTCCCCCAAAAAATGCAGTCTTTGTCCGAGAGCCAGGGGGAGCAGTGACCCAGTACACACATGTTCTTGCACGCACGCACGCCCGCGTCTCGAAATCCAATCAATTATTTTACGCACGCGTTAGACTCATACAGAGCGAGAGATGAGATTAGATCTTTGAGAGGTGATGAGGGATGCCACTTGGTGGATTCTTTTAGGATCGTGCAAAGTGCCTTTGTGAGTTTCTGAACTTCTGATTAGTGGCTTTGTGATGCAATCCCAGTTGAATTGCAGAGCCTTTCCGGAGTTTGGACTTTGGGAACTTCGAATCATCATCAGCCGAGAAAGAGAAAAGTAGCCCACGAACACACGAAAAAGAGCCCCATCATGACTAGGCTCGGCGCCCTCCTCCCTCCCGTTGCTTTCTGGCCCTGTCTCTCTCTATTGCACCAGCTTTTAGCGCTTAACGTTTATTATCTTATGCCTGTGATCTGAATCTCGCTGCTGATTTGCTGAGACTTTCTGTTTGTGGTTCATGCAGAGCGGGAGATCGGCGCCGCCGCGCCTGAGCCTGTCGTCCAGTACACGCCGCCGGCGCCGCTGATGCCGTCCCCGCCCTCGGTCAACGGCGCCAATGTCAGTGCCAGCACCAGCAGCGTCGCGGCCACGTCGCAGAGCCTCCTCGGCAGCATGTTCGCGCCGTCTTCCGTGGCCCAGGCGCCGCAGTACCCGGAGCGCGCGCTGGCGGCCAAGCCCCCGTCGCTGTGCCTCGCGACCGACGCCGCGTCCGCCCAGTTCTCGGCCCCCGCGGCTGACCGGCAGCAGCAGCAGCTCCCACCGCCGTCGCCGTCCCCGTCGGCGCACATGTCGGCCACGGCGCTGCTGCAGAAGGCGGCGCAGATGGGCGCCACCTCGTCGAGCTCCTCGTTCCTGCGTGGGCTGGGCCTGGACATCTCGTCGTCCTCGCCGGCGTCGACGTCGTCCGGTCAGCACCACCACCACCACCACCACCACCACCACCAAGAAGCCATGCAGATGCAGTTCCCGGAGGGGTCGCTGCAGCAATGGCCGCCGCGGTTGGAGCCCGAGCCTGCCCCGATGATGTCGGCCGGGCTGGGCCTCGGGCTGCCATACGACTCGACCGGCGGTCCGATGGGGCTGCCGGAGCTGATGATGGGCCAGTCATCGCTGTTCAGCGCCAAGCCAGCCACGCTGGACTTCCTAGGACTCGGGATGAGCCCCACGGGCGCGACGACGAGCAGGGGCCTCCCCGTGTTCATGCAGCCGATGGGCGGCGCGGTGGGCATGGCCCGGAGCGGCACCGGGCCCCCCGACACGTTCGGCGCCGGCCGGGGCGCTCAGGGCAAGCCGTGGGAGAGGAACCCGAGCAGCTCGCCGATCCTGTAAGCGAAAATGCTACCGCAGGGTAGTAGCACTCCAGTAACACGTAGCACGGCAGCTGTAAAATGCCGCTTGCGTCGTGTCTAATTAGCAGCAGCTAGCCGTCAGTCCTTGGCCGTTCTTTTGTTTCGTTAGGTCACAATCAAGAAAGCAAGTTACTTTTGTTCCTTTAGGGTTCAGCTCTTAGTAGTAGTACGACGCCTGCCCTGAAGCAAAGTTTCTTTTGAAGTTCACGCTTCAGAAGTCAGTGTCTTTCTCCATCGGCTCTTCGCTGCTTTTGTCGTTTGCACTTGTTTCGCCCGTTTGCTTCCTTGTTCTTGTCACCTTGCTGCCACTGGCCCCCCTGCATTTAGAGCGGCACAGCGCGTAAGTGGGATTTAATTTTGTGACCACCTGACCAGACCTGCCCGCCCGCCTTCAGCTGGGAGATGATAAGCATTCAAACTATGCCCCAAATGATTTCTCCCCCAGCTTGCGATGGTTATCAACGCTGCTAACTTGTGTGGGTTGTGTGGGCGCCAGGTGCATCCATGGGTTGGTGATCGATGCTTTAAGTAGGTTATCTCAACTCGGTCACCTTGGTCAGGCGTTGCATATTTTTGTGGAAGTAGAAGTAAGTAGTAGTTGGGTGCATGACGAGCTCCATCAATGGGCGGCCTCATCTTTCAGAAAATTGGAGCGTCCTAAATTTCATAGTATTCTGGTGGAAATGATGACTTAAATCTATTATTGGCGATGTGCTTGTGATTTTTAATGTGATGGCGCTGGGCGGTTTTTCTTTTTTTGTATGACTAGGTACACGTCCTCTTCCAGCACAATGTCACCCTGAATAATTAGTACAGAGTACCAAAAAGGAAGCGTAGGGAAGCAAATACTCTGCAGCGGCGGGTCGTGTTCACGTGGAATAATCGGTTGTTTGAACAGTGCGATTCTGTGAAACGATGGGATGTCACCCTGGATATCGTTACGTGCAACTCCAACGGTGCAAGCAAAGCTTAGACCATCTCTACCCGATGCATCATATTTTTTATAAGGTCTGTCTATGGTACATCTGATGCAGTTTTTTTTTTTTTTGCGAATAGCACATCTAAATCACTCAATCAAGCATAAAATGGAAAAGGAAAATAAAAAGTAAATACCCATACCAATGTCTGGGTAAAATCAATGTCATAGGATTTAGACGTGCAATGTTTTTAAAAAAAAATTGAGAAGGACCCCGGCCTTTGTATTTGGACGATGCATGCAGCCACAACTATTTTTGATAATAAAATCATTATGGAGGCAATCGCTAAAAGCTATGGAAGCTTCACAACCCCGCGCATACTCAACAATCATTATTCATTATAATATATTGGAAACCGAGTTGGTGATGATAGTGTGCCTGTCATCTTGTAATATAGACCGTCCGATCTATATCTGACGGATAGAAAACAAATTATGATAATTTTACAAAAAAAACCGCACCTCTATCCACATTTACAGATAAGGCCTTGCCTCGTTCATCTTTATCTCCAACAACCTCATTGCTGGACAATTAAAAAAGGAAGTCTTTGGAACAATCTGTCATGGTGGCCGCTGCCGGCGTCGTCCATTCCCATGCCTCCGCCCAGTCCGACCACCAGTCACCACCACGCCCCCACTCCTCCTCACCTTATCTCTCATCTTTCTCGAGATATCATTTTTTCGATGAAATTCTCGAGATACCATTTCTTCCGATAAAATTCTTGAGATATCATTAGTTTTTACACATGGGATTACTCCTGCATGGATCAATCACAACAGGTGTTTTGTAAAAAAAATACATCTTGATGTTTCATGCAATGCACTGGCATCTTGCTAGTCATTATAATACACCCTAACCCTTCATAATTTCCTTGTGTGCGGGAATCGTTTGTCATTGGCTAACACTTTCTTTCCCAATTCCCCACATACCTATGCATAGCACACATAAATTCATAGGTAAATTTGGCATCAGATGATTCATTGGAGGAGATTCTACACGCGATAATGAACCAGATCTACAAACGATTCATATATAGGGGTGGAAACTGAGTACGCTGAGACTTAAGTACATATACAAAATTAACTATTGTAATACGGCAGGCTTGTTGCGGTGGTAGAGGCGCGGCATGCTAGCGTTGGACATATTGACGAGGAATCCGACATTGCGCGACACCATGACGCGGAGACGGGTTAGGGTGGCCTTGTCCTCAGTGGTGGAGCTAGACAAGATTAATTGGGAGGGTGTCGGTGTCAAAACCGGCGAATCTTGGGTAGGGGGTCCCGAAGTGCGTCTAGACCGGATGGTAACAGGAGGCAGGGAACACGATATTTTACCCAGGTTCGGGCCCTCTTGATGGAGGTAAAACCCTACGTCCTGCTTGATTAATATTGATGATATGGGTAGTACAAGAGTAGATCTACCACGAGATCAAGGAGGCTAAACCCTAGAAGCTAGCCTATGGTATGATTGTTGTATATGGAGTTGTCCCCTCTATCGACTAGCTTGGCCCTGGTTTATATAATGCACCTGAGGCCTAGGTTAACAAGAGTCCTAGCCGAATACGCTGGTGGGGAGAAGTCCTTGTCTTGATCGCCAAGTCTTTGTGGAATCTTCCTTGTATGCGGCAGCTGTCCGAACTGGCCCATGAGTATACGGCCATGGAGGCCTCGGCCCAATCTAATAGATCGGGAGACGACGTGGTGAGTACCCCCTAGTCCAGGACACCGTCAGTAGCCCCCTGAACCGGTCTTCAAGTTAGGGACGCTCCTCGATTCTTCCGAACTGTTCTTCATTTTCGGTCGTCGGTCTTGAAAACTGGTTCAACAAATCTTCTCATCTTCGATCTTGAGGATCGCCGAAATGCATTCGACGAGTTTATACGCCGGGTATCCGAGGAGCCCTTTTAAGTTTCCGGCCTTTATCAATGCCTTATTATTTTTATGCCACACCTCGGTTTTGAAGTTGTTCCCGGGAGGCAGTGTCCTCTTGCGTCCGAGCTCTAACGCCGGACTGTATTCGAGGTATCTTTTGCAGCCGAGCACCAATGCCGGACCGCTTCCCAGCTCTAACGCCGGAATGTATCCGAGCTCCAACGCCGGACTATGTATCCGAGCTCCAACGCCGGACTGTATCCGAGCTCCAACATCAGACTATATCCGAGGTGTCATATCACCTTGGTTCAAAAAAGTTTGAAGGAGTTTAGCCGAGCTTAATGCTGAAAATGCCCTCTATGGAGCCAGCCACTGCGCCCGAGCTTTATGCCGGACTGCTTCCGAGGTGGTGCACCACCCCGAATGTGCGCCGATTTTTGTGAATATTTTTTATTGGTGCAATTTATTCTCTGCCGAGATATATAGCCAGTAGCCCTCAAGGTGTGTATCGGTCTAAAACCCGAGATGCACCTGAAGGATGACGTAAAACCGCTGATCCTAGTAGCCGCCGAGACTCAGGTTGATTTGCAAAATCGGCCTGAGGATCAAGTCCAAGCTCGGCAGAATACTTCGGGACACTAAAAGCGGCGTGCTCAGTCCTCGAGACTCAGGTTGGGTGCGGCCGACCAACCTGAGGATCAAAATCTCCTCGGAAACTATATTGCACATAAAATTTTCTGCATTGGGCAAGCAATGCAGTAGCCCCCGAGACGCTGATCGGGTGGCAACACCAGATCAGGGGATCGATGTGCCCCTTTAATATTTGTAAATAATAAGCCCGAAGCCCAGTAGCCCCCGAGCCTTAATGCGGGCACGGGTGGCCGAATTAAGGATCAATATCCATAGTAAAATCACAAATTATGTGTAATGACTCTATGTATCCAAGTACTTTACGTCATTAATGCTCAGATCCGCATTGTACAAAACTTTGTTGATCGACCATCGGCTTCCACCTCCTCGGCCAGTAGCCGAGGAGTGTTTGTCTTACTTTATAAAACCTTTATGAGGGCAAAGATTTACAACAAACAAGGCAATTTGGCCATACGGTTTTATAAACAAAGGTACGCAGGGAGTTATATTACTGTTTAACAGAAGAAATGTCTTCCAAAGAAAATAGTCCCGCTATCGGTTCCTTTCTTTGGGTTGTCATGCTAAGCATGATCATTAAACCTCAACTCTAATGTAAGAGCAAAATATCGAGGATTTAGTTTGGGAGGCCAGTTAATAGCCCCCGGTTGAAAGAACATGTGGTGCCTCCATGTTTGGTTTTGGTAATTGATGACAATCTCTATGGACTAATGCTTTCCTTGAGTTACATTTGAAGGTTTTGTCCATAGGCTTTTCTTGGAGTACATGTGTTGGTTTCAAGGAGAGTTTGTGTCGACCAAGGTGCTATTCAAGGAATTATCCAAAGATTGGTCATTTGAGAGTTGAGCTTATTGCAAGCATGTCTTGAAGAATAAGATTGTGTGATCATTCATGTTTACCTTCAAGACATCATCCAAACGAAAAGAGTTGGAAAGATTCAAGGTTGATCAAGACTAAGTCAAGAGTGAATCATGTTGATCAACTCACAAAGAGTAGAAGATGTACCGAGAGGGATCAAGTGATCCCATGGTATGGTAAGCATTGTCCATTGCACTTTGTGTACTAACCCATGGTCTATGTGAGAGTCTATGTGGGGTTAGGTACGTGTCCATGGGATTGCGTCAAGAGGATGATATCATACAACCCATGGGAAGGATGACATCAAGTGGTGATCGTCATCAAGATTGTCGTGTGCAATTTCAAGTGGAGAATGACGAAGAGATCAAGTGCTTGAAGCTTGTCATCCATTGTGGTGTCAATGGACTTGTGAAGATGTGCCGAAGAGTGGCTCACCCATAGTGGAGTATGGGGGAGCAATCATCTAGTCTTCATTGACCCAACGCAATCAAGAAAGGTGGTCCATCTTGAGGAGGACAAGATCGTCATCATCTAACTCAAGTGGATCATGTGCAAGGCAAAGGTTTGACCTTGATAGGTTTTCTATTTTACCGGTCTCATGGTGGTAGTTGGGAGACCGGATTATAGGATCGATAGCCGTACTATTAAGGGGGGCTCTCAAGTGAGTAGCTTGATCGTATCGTTCGTCGAGAGCTCAAACCATTGCATCCTTGCATCATGTTTCTTGGTTCTTGTTTGGTTCTCTTTGTGAGTCTTAGAGCTTATGGTCATCTCGATGACAAGCTTGGTTTCATCGAAAACGGAGTTCGCATGCGTCTTCTATGATGTTTTCGGTGTTGGAGGTTTTACCGGTCTTTCCCGAGGAAGGGTTCTCACCATTTTCTTATGGGCCTTTTCTCATTTGCTTCTTATTGATATTTCTTTGAAGATTGTGTTAGCCCTTGTCTCTAGCTTTCCAACAAACTTGGTTTCATCTAATTCGGAGTCCGTTTGCAAAAGTTGTGGCAGTTTTGGTGTTCTGAAAAGGCTGCAGCGGTACTACCGCGAATTGGAGCGGATGTAATTTTTTACTACCGCTCCAGAGCAGTACTACCGTGGCTCCTACAGCGGTAGTACCGCTCCGGACCAAAAACTCGTCCCAAGTCTTGCGGTGGTAGGCCCAGATGTATTTTTAGTACCGCTCGCAAGCAGTAGTACTGCTACCATTTGCGGTAGTACCGTGAGGTCGAGCGGTAGTACCATGAGGACGAGCGGTAGTACCGCTCCGGCGGTTCTTCTGGCCTTTTTCCTCCTCGCTGTTGTTTTTCAAAGGGGTATTTCCGCCCTAGCGGTAGTACCGCTCCTTGGAGCGGTAGTACCGCTTTGTGCGGGCTGTGAGCATAACGGTTGGATTTTTTCCCACCTATAAAAGGGGGTCTTCTTCCCCAATGAACCTTATCTCTTGAGCTCGTTTTTGCCCCCATTGTTGACCTTCTTTGAGCTTGCTAACTCTCAATCCCTCCATGGATTCGTGCTAGTTTTTGAGAGAAGAGAGAGAGGAGATCTAGATCCACATTTCCACCAATCACTTTCTCCTCTATGTGAGGGGAACCCCTTGGATCTAGATCTTGGAGTTCTTGGTGTTCTCCTTCTTGTTCTTACTCTCATTTTCCTACCTAGCATTAGTTGCTCCGGTGGGATTTGAGAGAGAAGGACTTGGGCACTCCGTGTGCCCTTGCCATTGCATTTGGTGCATCGGTTTGAGTTCTCCACGGTGATACATGGAAGTGAAGTTTGAGAAGCTTATTACTCTTGGGTGTTTGGGCGCCCTAGAGCTTGTTCCTCTTGGGTGCCTTGGCGCCATAGACGGTTGGTGTTCTTCGGAGCTCAATCATTGTCGTGTAAAACTCCGGGCAAGCGTCGGGGTCTCCAATTAGGTTGTGGAGATCGCCCCGAGCAATTTGACGGGTACCGGTGACCGCCCCCAAGGGTTGCCAAAGTATACGGGTTCGGTGACCGCCCCCCAAGGGTTGCCATTTGTACGGGTTCGGTGACCGCCCTTAAGGGTCCCTTAGTGGAATCACGACATCTTGCATTGTGCGAGGGCGTGAGGAGATTACGGTGGCCCTAGTGGCTTCTTGGGGAGCATTGTGCCTCCACACCGCTCCAAACGGAGATTAGCATCCGCAAGGGTGTGAACTTCGGGATACATCGTCGTCTCCGCGTGCCTCGGTTATCTCTTACCCAAGCTCTTTACTTATGCACTTTACTTTGTGATAGACATATTGTTTCTTATCATATATTTTGCTATCACCTAGTAGTCTATCTTGCTTAGCATAAGTTGTTGGTGCATATAGGTGAGCCTAGTTGTTGTAGGTTTTGTGCTTGACAAATTAACCGCTAGGTTTATTCCGCATTTGTTCAAGCCTAAACCGTAATTATTTTAAAACGCTTATTCACCCCCCTCTAGGCGACATCCATGATCTTTCACTGGTAGTGTTCGGCGACAGTCGGGGTCAAACCGTAAACACTTCGGCCAATGTTATGAACAGCCCGTCATTTAACATAGTCATCGGATCGCTGACCAGTTTACGCTTATTGTGACAGTCAGTTTTCGGCTTTCTCCACTGAGGTGCTTAACCATGTGAGATGGAAGCACAATCGCAGTGGTTCTTCCTTTGCACGCCTAGCCGAACAAAATGGAACGTAGGAAGCAAGTGCAGGAGCCGGGCAACCCAACTATTGACCGAAGACACAATTCAAAACCGATGCATATATAGCAATATCTGAGAATGTTTTTACCGAATCCCTAAAGGTGTCCGGCGTTGCACTGCGATACTAATGCTGGAAAAGCACAAATAGTTTAAAAGTGCCAAAAGGCTTGGAAAACCAAGAAACGTCAGTAAAACATGACGTCCGAACAATATCAAGTGTTCGGTGCCAATCTGAAAGTTAGTCTTAGAAAAAAGAAGTGCTTCTGTCGTGCTTTAACATGATACATCCTATCTCAAGACTTCGAGCGGGTCAGCCTACGGCTTCAACCTCCTATCCCGAGGGCGGAGTACTTCTCATCAGGCCAGTTTAGCAAACTAAACTCTAGCGACTTTGAGAGAGAAATTAGGCTCCCCGACTAGTGACCGCACACTCGTGTCGAAAAAAGGAGTGATAAATAATAATAATAAAACTTTGCAACGACTAAGAAGAAGAACACTTATTATAAAATGGCTCAAATGAACTTAAGAGCCCCCAAGTGACTTGGGTAGAAGAATGATTGCATGTACCGAAGTACTTATATCATATCTATGTTCAACCGAACTTTAAACGTGTCTTAACCGACCGTCGGCTTCTCCCTCTTCGATTAAGGATCGAAAAGTGTTATGTACTCCATCGGTCGAGAATATCGACGGTGTTTCCAATAACCAGGCAATCAGGCCATAAGGCTGTAACAGACAAAGCGCGCTTAGGAAACTTATGCTATATTACTGCGAAGAGTAAGAAGCATCTTCGAAGAAAATAGTACCCCCACTGATACCTTTCTTTGGTGCTCATTGTTATTATGAGACTTGTGCAATAGATTTTTTGTACTCATGAGTTCCGTTGTGTGCCGACCATCATTGAATAACTATAAGAGCGCTAGCTTTCGGCTTCACCCAGTCTGAGGTCCGGCTCGGGTGACCCGATCGTGACAATCGCAGAGGTGCTCCCTTTACTCCCTAGCCGAACAATCGGGAACGTAGGGGTAAACACAGGAGCGAGGCAACCCAGCTTGCAAATCGCTTAAGTCAATATGGTGCATATTGTAGCGTAATACACGAACAAGAAACGAAGCCGCACAAGTATAATCATATGCAACAGGAAAAGCTTCATAAAGGAAGCCCCCAAGTAAACGGAGTATTTGAATTTATGCGTCACAAACAAAGTTTGGACAAGGAAATTTTTTTACAAGCAACTTTTTTCCAAAAAAGTATAATGCTTGGTCGAACCAAACACAAGCTAGAAATTAAAGGTTTGAGCATGAAAGCGACTTAGCTGGTTAATGTGTGCGGTATTGATGACGCGGTCCGAGCTTGATGCGGGGCAAGGTTCCATCCCCCAAGCTGGTCCCGAGGTGGCGGAGCGGAGAGCTCGACACGCCGAAGTGGTGACATAGCACGGTCAATGCAGACCGGCAGAGTGATACCGAAGTCCAAGGATCATTTTCTTGTGCACAAAAAATAGTGCAAACCGGAGATAATAGTAATAATGGTAATTAAAAAAAATGTTGCATAATAAATAATTTATGCAAAGTGAGGAATAGAAGAAATATGGCCTGACGCCGAAGTCAATGTCGATGCAGGGCGTCGGCGTGATCAGTAAAGGCGTGGCAAAGCCTGAATTCATAGGTCGGTCCGAGCTCCGGATGCGGCGTTCGCCGGGCTATGTACGGAAACTGAACGACCACCACGCGACCTCGTTAATGTGGTCACCATTTGATAGACCTGTGTACATATCATGGACAAACCAGAGTAATAAATCCTTGGGAAAAATAAACCCAAACAAGCAAAAAATACTGGGATTAATAGCACCTGGTTTATTTGTTGTCGCAATCCGAAAGAAGGTGATTCCCAAAATTGGGACTCGCTCCGCACACCCATTGCCTGATGGGCGATAAAACGACGGCATGACAATGCTGGTAAAGGCTGACTCATCGAGGCAAAGCCCTCGGCCCAGCTAACGTGACGGAGCTGGTCGGCTAGTCACGCCGAAGTGTCCGGAGTAGGTTGATGAAGAGATGGCGAAGCCCCCGGTCCAGCCGAGATGTCGAAGCCTCGACGTCAGCCGATGAGTCAAAGTAGGTCGGCGTGATGGACACCAGCTTGAAGAAGCAATAATGCGGCCCTATCGATGCAGGTCATGACGTGGTCGATGCCGGCTTGATGAAGCGACCGTGCGGCGATGCCGTTATGCCCGCTCCGTGTAATCCGTGGGGCGACGATGTTGATGATGGTTTATCCTTCGCGATGCCGGACTCTTGTTCGGCTTGCCAAGATGATGATCCGAAGAAGTTGAGTTCGGCTGAAGTGACGACGTGTCTAGCACAGGTTGGCAGCCGTGGAGTAATATTGCCGGACTGGTTTGACACCAGCATGATGTTGAAGATCATGTTCAAAAGATCTTAAAGTTAGTGGGGTGTGTTCGGGAACAAAACACAATACCCCACACAAAACTTCCTTCAAAAAGGATGTCCGAAATCCCGTTCATAAAAAAGATGAACTCGGGTCGGATTCGTTTTCGCGCAGAAAATAGATCCGAAAAGTGATGCACTAATCGGAAGGTTCCCGGAGTTTGGACGGTCGGATCGAGCTGAAATTTTAAGAGGTGGTAGATATAGGAATTCCGCAGCCGATCAACGGTTGGATCTTCCAAAGGACGTCCGAGCTAGAAGCTAGATACCACGCCCTAAACTCATTCAAATTTCCATCCAGATTTGAAAGGGCTCCGGTATATCGTGGATTGCCAGAGATTCCTCCATCGGAACTCGACGAAATTTTCCAGGGTTGTTATAGACTCAATTCCGCACAATTGCACCAAAGCGATCGTGAAAGCGATACTCGAGAAGGTGGTGGCGGCAGATACGATTTCACTGTCCAAAAAAAAAGCACGGTCGCTCGAGGGCAATGTTGACGTTGAGCCCCCGAGCTCCATAGATGATTCCTCCGTGATCTTGATAGAGATCAGAGTTGATGTTGGATGAAGGCCCTCGTCCGACCATGGTGATCCGAAAACGGGGTGCAATTCTTGGTCGAACCAAGGTGACCAGTCGAACTGGTGACGAAGACGCCGAAGTCGCAGTTGATCTGCAGGCGAGCCATCGATCCTTTTGTCGATCACACAGCGGAACTCTCAATGAAAGCACCAATGTCGGTGTCAAAACCGGCGGATCTCGGGTATGGGGTCCCGAACTGTGCGTCTAGACCGGATGGTAACAGGAGGCAGGGAACACGATGTTTTACCCAGGTTCGGGCCCTCTTGATGGAGGTAAAACCCTACGTCCTGCTTGATTAATATTGATGATATGGGTAGTACAAGAGTGGATCTACCACGAGATCAATGAGGCTAAACCCTAGAAGCTAGCCTATGGTATGACTGTTGTATATGGAGTTGTCCCCTCTATCGACTAGCCCCCCTGGTTTATATAATGCACCAGAGGCCTAGGTTAACAAGAGTCCTAGCCGAATACGCCGGTGGGGAGAAGTCCTTGTCTTGATCGCCAAGTCTTTGTGGAATTTTCCTTGTATGCGGCAGCTGTCCGAACTGGCCCATGAGTATACGGCCATGGGGGCCTCGGCCCAATCTAATAGATCGGGAGACGATGTGGTGAGTACCCTCTAGTCCAGGACACCGTCAGAGGGCCAATGAGAAAATACAGTTTTTAATAAGGGCAAAAGCTCTATTTGTTCTAATATAAAATTCACTATATGAATTTCCTTCACTAAAGTCTGTCCAGGCTGGGGGGGGCCACGACCCCTGCAGCCATGCACGTAGCTCCGCCACTGCTTTTCCTACTTCATCCATGCATCATCGTCAACATCAGGAGCGGCAAGCGAGTAGTCCAAAAAGCGTTAGGCGCAAAATGCGGCATTGCGATCCTCAATGGCACGAAATCGGCCCAAGGCGGCCTTGTCCTACTTCGTCCATGCATCATCGTTGGAATCAGAAGCGGCGAGTCCAAAGAGCGTTAGGCGCAGAATGCAGAATTGCGATCCTCGATGACGCGGAAACGCGCTAGGGCGGCCTCGTGCCACAATGACCACACACCATCATTATAGTGTCGGGGTTTGGCGCACGATTCTCAACCTCCAGCGTCCCAAGCGTCCTGCATGGCAAGCTTGAAGTTTGCCCACCCTACTTCCTCGTCGTGCATGACTTCTTCCTCATGTTTGATGGGTGGGCGTTCTTGCTTGATATGACGACCATAGGGTCCGGAAAGGAGTGGAGAACTTGAGGGGGTGTTTCCGTAGAGGGGAATGGAGAATTGGAGAGGGAGGCACCGACCTTTCATATCCGCGAGTGACGGACGACGTGAAATGGTGATGGGAACGGGCGCGATCGGTCATTAATGGGCAGTCGACAGACGACTGACGACCATATCGGGGTGCATTTCCCGAGCGAGAACGTGGTTGCTGCATTGGTACGTGCGTGAAAGAGACGACGAAGTGGGGGATGGGGTGAAATTCCCTTTCAGCGGGCGG
>NC_041386.1:34986981-35015005 GCF_002162155.2 Triticum dicoccoides | reverse complement strand
AGGCTCGAGGAGCAAATGTGGAGCACCCTCCAATTTTTTTGCTGATGTTGATCCATATGCCAGATATGCTAGAGTGGGATTTTGGGCCTTTATGTGCTTTCATATACACATAAATTATTTTTATACACGTGCATGCTTTTATAAAAAGAAGCGAAGCAATTAGTCTAAAGACAATGCCTTCAATGAGGTAATGCAAATGCACCGTTGACGGCAATGATCGTTTCAACAGTGAATGCCAGATCACATGTTTTCACCTTAGGCTGGTCACAATGGGCAAGAACATAGTCTAATAACTTACACACTTTCCTAAACTATGTTATTATCTCCACAGTGGGTAGGAACATCTATGTAGTGTCATGCAACAATGTATTTATTAGGTTATAGACTCATTATTTCTTGGAGTGTATAATGTTCCGGTAACTTAGCTAGTTACCACAAGCACCTCTCTTTTTATTAAATATATGACACATAAGCAAAGTTGTATTGAAGTGTGTGATGTTACTCCTAAGTTCCTCCCTATTGTGACCAGCTTTATAAACATGTAGTGATATTCATTCTCGAAAACAGAAACATGGAGTGATATCCTGGTCCCCATCTTGACGAGCAATCATTTGTGGGTTGCACCATCAGTCGTCTGAATCCATCATGGTGCGCTGCGGAATTAGCAGCCAACAGCCACCACCAGAACTTCTTCTCTTCGTAGTATACCAACTACTCTCTCTGTCCCATAATATGTCAAAAAAGATCTTGCATTATCAAACAGAGGGAGTACCCAAGATCAACCTCGGATCAAACCAAATAAGTTCTTCTCTGCTACCTCATCACACGCCAAGCTTAGAAACGGCCACGAGTAATTCCCTTTTAACGGGGCCGTTGTTGGTTTTGCTTGGATTTAACCATAACTTTTCTTCGAGAATCGAGTTCGATCTTTACCAGGCCGCCTTCTGAACGATCTCCCTGCTCTGCCATGCCATGAACTAGTCGTTGGGCTCCGTGTAGGTGAGCCCTCAAGTTTGAGGAGTCTCGTCTTCCCCGTGAGCCTGACTAGCTTTTCGCCTGTGCTCGAGTGCCGCCCACTGGCCACTGCCCAGCATGTGACGACGCCGGTGTGATACGGACAGAGGTCGCTTTTCTAGTACAGTACTGGGTTGATGATGGCTTTGGGACTGGTAAAGTCGGAATCTCGCATAGCTGCAGGCTGCCGGCTAGCTAGGGTAGACCACAGTCTACCATAGGCAGGGTGGCCGATGCAGCAAAGCTTGAAAAAGTCGTTGTCGCTGAACTCTCGCTTGCTCGCTTGATTTATGTTGCTACAGTATGTTTTACTTTTTGTCTTGTACAAACGCTGGTAGGAATATTAATTGCGAATTTGACAACCAATTTACTTGCAGGTCTAGGACGTGTCGTGGGAAAATGCATGCGGTGTAATCAAAAGGTAGCAATGGAAGATGCATGACATTGTAACTTTTATTACATAACGATGTAACTGTTATTTCCAAAAAAATAAATGAGATATTTATTTTAAAAAACAGTTTTGCTAAGTCTCAGTCGACTTAGACTTCGCTATGCCTCAGTCGATAGTACTTCCTCCGTCTCATATTATAAGAATATTTTTCAAGCTATGTTAACTTGAAAAACGTTCTTATATTATAGGACGGAGCGAGTATTTTTCTTTGATTTTACATGAAGATTCGTGTAATTTCTTTTTCAGTTAAGTCTCAGTGGAGTCAGACGTAGCCACGCTAAAAAATAGCAATGGGAAGTTCCCGCGCTCGTGATCACCGCGACTCCAGCGTGGCGGTTTTGTCCGTAATGCGCGTGCCGGGATGCAGTCGCGGCTTTGCCGGATTCTGTGTGCCATCGCC
Source organism: Triticum dicoccoides (assembly GCF_002162155.2). Classification (NCBI taxonomy): domain Eukaryota; kingdom Viridiplantae; phylum Streptophyta; class Magnoliopsida; order Poales; family Poaceae; genus Triticum; species Triticum dicoccoides. The sequence continues at coordinate 35,013,140 of NC_041386.1, read as the reverse complement.
AGTGGAATAGCACGCCCTGGACCCACTCCACAGTGCACAGCTAGAATGCTAGATACTCCTACGCGTATCCCAGCCGCGCTCGGCTTGTCACGTGGACATGCATGCATGCATGAGGAGAGAGCGAGGTCGATGGAAGTGGGCCGCCTACAGTGCGCGCCCTACGACTGACTTGCGTTGAAGGCGTGGGACGGTCCGGCCATGTGATGTGATCACCATTCGGCGGTCAGGATTTGTGGTCACGCGAGGAATTCCGGCGCGCCCGTCGTTCACACGCCCGGTCACCTGGGCCCCGAAGGTCTGCCTCCAGATTTGGGTAATCCAATGGGGGTGCCCTTGCTTCTGGCCGCCAGAGATTACGGCCGAGACGATCAGAGTTACGTTGCGGTAAACTGGTAGTAGTAGTCGCTGCCGGCGTAGGACCGACGGTGGGACTAGGGCGAGTTAAGAACGACGGGACCAAGCCACTTCGGGCGCGCAGAACGGCTCCGGCCCCTGCCTCCTGGAGATGGAATGGGCGACGCCGCATGCGTGCGTGCGTGACTGTCGCCGTGGCCCGGGTTTCCGCGCCGCGCGCGGGAAGAGACTTCGGACCCGAGCTACAGCTCCTGCTGGGAACTCCAGCCGATCTCCCGAAGAGGAATCCTACGCATGCACACGGCCGGCGCGCGCACGCCGTCTCGGAACTGTGCGCGCACGAGCTCGCGGTGGACGACACGGCACCGGGCGCCTACGACACGCCAAAACGGGGCCTGTCGCACGTCAAAACCCACGCGCCCCCCGTTCGCACGCGTGCGTCCCCCCGAGTCCCGGACGTGTCGCAGGCCCCATGGCATGCGCTGATGCGCATGCACATGCACCTGCGAGGGGCCCCGGCCGGTCAAAGGCGACAGCTCGGAGTGAATGCCCCGTCCCCGCACGTCAGGTCGATCGATCGACCCGGTCGATCGGAACTGGCCGTAAATGCCCATGCAGCCCCACCGACCCCCACCTGTTCCGTTTCAATGCGCTGCCTGGCTCCGGCCGGCGTCGTCCGCTGCCTCAGCCAACCTGGCCGTGCGTGCGCGCCTTGGATCATCATGGATCGGGTAGCCATGGGATCGGACGCAGAAGATAGGATATCGTGACCAGCGCCGTCGTCCTCGGCTTCTGGCCGTTCCCTGAGCCTCCCTCCATGCGCGCGCTCAGCGCCGGCCGCGACCCGACGGCCTCGACGCTCCCGCAAGATGCACGGTGAACTTGCACGTTTGTTCTCCTGACGTAAGCAAGCTTTTGTTTTGCACACACCTAGACCTAGGGGTATGGACTTAGATGTTGGGCCACCTTTTTTCGAAAAGGAGGAATGCCCCCCGGCCTAGATGTTGGGCCACCTAGTTGTCTCGCCAGGACATCGATGGCAACAGGGTTGCTTTTACCAGGGTGTTCTTATCGTATCAGGCGCTCGATCATGCGCTTAAATCCTTAAACGATTATATGGTGCAAAGAGGAAGCAGCAAGAAACCAAGATATTAGGTGAGAGATACTGTGTACGTAAGCGATTGCGTTACGTTAGAGAGCGCCTATCCATCTCTTCGCAGGGTGTGTAGGATGTAGGGTGTAGGTGGACGATTGCGCTGAAAGACAAGACGATATTGGCCGGCACATGATGCTACTTATATCGGGGTAGAGCGTTCTGCATGATAGACATAGAAGTGACATGTTTTTATATCGAGATTCGTCGTTGTGTGGTTGACTTTGATGCATCAATTATCGACGTCAGTCTAGCTCATAGCGGATTACTTACGTGCGAAGAGTTTTCGTGGATGTGCTGAAAGTTGGAACTTGGACCTAGTGACCTGCTCCGATAAATCAAGACTTTTAACTGAATAGCCATCTTAGCGCTGGGCGGATGCTGTCATGAGCAGGCAGGTCGGTCCCGGACTTCAATTCAGAGTTCCAAACCGTAAGAATTTTTCACTAAACAGGAAGCGTTTGATCTGAGTTAGCTCGTCCTGCTGCCTCGTAAGATAGAAAAGGCCTTTAAATATTTATCTACCACAAGCGGGGATAGCTCAGTTGGGAGAGCGTCAGACTGAAGATCTGAAGGTCGCGTGTTCGATCCACGCTCACCGCAAAAATTTTATTTTGGAATAACGCAGCCCAACCCAGTTATTATTCCTTTCTGGATATCGCTATGTCTAGCTCATAGCGAAACCTAAAACTAGCTTCCTCTCGCGTCAGGCGGCTCCCTGAATGGGGCAGCCCAGCCTTGCAGGAGGCCACGGCCTCGTTTTTTTTCTTTTTTTTTCATGTTCTTTTTTCAATTTTTCTTTTATTTACTTTCCTTTATACTTCGGAAAAGTCTATATAAATATATTAAAAAATAATTTTCGTAAAACATTTGAAATTTTTTGTTAACTAACATTTCAAAAATGTTGAATGCGTATACATAAAATGTGTATCATGTATACAAAATATGTATATAAAAATAAAAATGTGTGTGAAAAAATTGGATCATGTATTTTTAACTTTTAGCATTAAAAAATTATTAAACAAGTATTTGAAAAATGTTAAATGTGTATAGATAACATGTTTACCGGAGGAACACTTTGTGTGCTACCAAACGTCACAACGTAACTGGGTGATTATAAAGGTGCTCTACATGTGTCTCCGAAGGTACTTGTTGGGTTAGCGTATTTCAAGATTAGGATTTGTCATTTGATTGTCGGAGAGGTATCTCTGGGCCCTCTTGGTAATACACATCACTCAAGCCTTGCAAGCATTGCAACTAATAAGTTAGTTGCGGGATGATGTATTACGGAACGAGTAAAGAGACTTGCCGGTAACGAGATTGAACTAGGTATTGAGATACCGACGATGGAATCTCGGGCAAGTAACATACCGATGACAAAGGGAACAACGTATGTTGTTATGCGATCTGACCGATAAAGATCTTCGTAGAATATGTAGGAGCCAATATGAGCATCCAGGTTCCGCTATTGGTTATTGATCGGAGACGTGTCTCGGTCATGTCTACATAGTTCTCGAACCCGTAGGGTCCGCACGCTTAAAGTTCAGTGACGATCGTAATTAGGGTTTTTGTTGATGTACCGAAGGTTGTTCGGAGTCCCGGATGTGATCACGGACATGACGAGGAGTCTTAAAATGGTCGAGACATAAAGATTGATATATTGGAAGCCTTATATTTGGATATCAGAATCATTCCGGATGAAATCGGGATTTTACCGGAGTACCGGGGGGTTACCGGACCCCCCGGGGGTTAATGGGCCTACATGGGCCCTAAGGGAGAAGAGGAGGGCCGGCCAGGGCAGGCCGCGCGCCCCCTCCCCCCTAGTCCGAATAGGACAAGGAAGGGGGGGGGGGGGCGGCCCCCTTTCCTCTTTCCCCCTTCCCCTTTCCTTCTCCAACAAGGCAAGATGGGGGAGTCCTACTCCCAGTGGGAGTAGGACTCCTCCAGGCGCACCCCTAGGGGCCGGCCGCACCTCCCCCCTCCCTCCTTTATATACGGCGGCAGGGGGGCACCCCATGACACACAAGTTGATCTTCGTGATCGTTCCTTAGCCATGTGCGGTGCCCCCTTCCACCATATTCCACCTCGGTCATATCGTAGCGGTGCTTAGGCGAAGCCCTGCGTCGGTAGAACATCATCACCGTCATCACGCCGTCGTGCTGACGAAACTCTTCCTCAACACTCGGCTGGATCGGAGCTCGAGGGACGTCACCGAGTTGAACGTGTGCAGAACTCGGAGGTGCCGTACGTTCGGTACTTGGATCGGTCGGATCGGGAAGACGTACGACTACTTCCTCTACGTTGTGTCAACGCTTCCGTTGCCGGTCTATGAGGGTACATAGACAACACTCTCCCCTCTCGTTGCTATGCATCACCATGATCTTGCGTGTGCGTAAGAATTTTTTTAAAATTACTACGTTCCCCAACAATGGGCAACCATGTCAAATGTCTAGAACCTCCTTGTTGAACTTGCTTATTCCATTGTAGGAAATTGAACGATGCATGGTTCTCATGACCTTCTGGAGAATTTGGCACATTCGCAATGAAGTAGTGCACCATAAACCTACTCCCCCCATGGAAGCTTCTAGAAGATTTTTGGTAAGCTACCTAGACTCCTTGGTAGGTTTAAAGATTGATCTCACTTCTGACCCGATTAAAGGGAAGCTCCTAGTGACATATGATAAAGGATGTGACCTTGACAAACCCACATGTGATAAAGGATGTAGTTGCCCTCATGTGTGGTGTCCACCAACGCCTGGATGGGTGAAACTAAACACCGATGGTTCATTTTTAGAGAATGGCACGACTAGAGCTGGTATGGTGCTGCGAGATGATAGAGGTCGCATTATTTACTCAGCTTGTAGACAACTCTTCTCTTGCCGGGAAGCACTTGAAGCTGAACTCTATGCTTGCATGGAAAAACTGTCTTTTGCCATTCAGAGAAGTGACTTGCCAATTATAATTGAAATGGACTCTGTCGTTGCTGTCAAGTTGATTCAAGCTTCAGGTCTTGATAGATCGATTTATTCTTCTATAGTTAGAGAAATTAGGCACCTTATGTCTTTTCGTGATTTTTGTGTTACTCATGTAAATCGCAATCAAAATAAGATTGGCGATAGTTTGACTAAATTTGCTAGAGTAGAGGGCACAACGATGACCTGGGTTGGTTTTGGCCCGATAGATTCTTTAGAGCTAGCCAAAGCTGATTGTATGGACAATGTGATTTGAGTAATATAAGAGTTTACCTGAAAAAAAAAGAGCTGCCTAATTAGCCAATAACTGAGCTAGCAGGTACAAGGATTAATAAAGCTTTGTATGATTGTCTAAAAAAGAACTAAGCTAGCTGGTTGTTTCTTAAAAAAAAAGAGAAAGAGAAGGATTTGACCGTTGGACGCCAGCCTGCCGATCCAACAGCGCTCAAAAGTCAAAACACATGTGCGGTCACCAGCAGGTCGATCCAGTATTTGAGGAATTCAGAGTTCTAAACTGAATGTGTCCTTTGACGACTGAACTAGAAACGCTTGATCTTTGTTTGGTCGCGATGGTGCCTACTTCTGCAAACAATAAGTAAGCTTAATTAATCGTTAATTCCATAAGCGGGGATAGCTCAGTTGGGAGAGCGTCAGACTGAAGATCTGAAGGTCGCGTGTTCGATCCACGCTCACCGCACAATTTTTTTTCCGCTTCCGTCGGCCCAGCCTTTTTATTATTTTCAAAAACAGCCATTTTTTTTGCATGTAGGAGTAACCCAGCCCAGAACAGCAACGAAATGGGCTTTTAATACTAAAGTAGGCCACGGCCTTAAAACTGTCCAAGACGATGGACGCCATATCGAACTGCCGTCCCATTCGCGGCGGCCTCTCAAGAAACCGCCAGTTTCCCTGCGTCAACCGACCGGAACTGGCATACTTCGCTCGCAGTCATCATCAATCCATCACCGAGCATCAGGGCACATGGACGGAGAAGGCCGGCTCCCGCGGCGACGGCCGTGCCAGTGGTGGCACCCACGACGCCGTCCGCCGCAGCGTCGGCGTTACGCCGAAGCCGTCCCCCGAGGCTTGCGCGCTGCATTGCCGGCGGCAGCCCGCGCGAACGGGTACGGACATAACCTGTGGACGCCCGTGGCGGCGCCGCGCGTCGAGCTCGTCCCCGTCCTCGTCCCTCCCCGGTGCAGGAAGCCCGGCCTCGTTCTGAGTATGGCGTGCGTGGCGGTTAAGCTCCTTGGTCTGCTCATCGGCGCGCTCGGTACGTCAGGGTTGTGAGATCGGATGACTCCATAACTACAGTTTGCATCGGCAAACGCAGTATTCTCGACAGTGCGGTGCGTATGGTATGGCTGCAGCATTTCTGGTAGGTAGGAGTAGTTGTTACTGGCCGTGTCTCTAAGGACGTGTGTCTGTTCTACGGTCTTCAGTCTGCCAACGGATAGTTTCCTGTTGTTTCCTCTGCAAATTTATCTAGAACGAATGAAGCAGTGCCGGCGTGCCAAATTCATATCTGTGTCTGCGTGTCATTCGGCGGGCGTAATGTTGATTACTGCAGTATCTGCAAGAAAAGATGTCACCCATGTTTTGCAAGTGCTCTGCTGTAAGGGACAAGTTGGGGATCACTCGATCTACTACGATCTCTCACTAGTTTGAGTTACAAGCTTCAATTACATACGAATTTCATTACAAAAACAGAGGGAGACAAGGTAGGAGAAGAACAGAGAAAGGGGAGGAGGTAGCCGCCGCCGATTCGTTCGGTGTTCCACTGGATGCCCTCTCCTTCTGAGCGCCGGGCTTAAGTAGCTGGAGGGATGAGTCTTGAATGGGCCAAGTCCATGGGCTGGCCCAAGGGGTAGGCCCTGTGCGCGTACAGGTTAGGAGGGCTCCTAACATCCCTCCCTCCTTGAAATCCGGCTTGACCCCAAGCCGACATCGCCAAGAACCGCCCGGGTCCCATTGCACTCGATGGTCGTTTACTTGCTCGAAGTCACGGCGGTAGCAGAAGGTGGGGGTGCCTTGAACGACATGGGAGTAGTAGTCATGGACAATGGTGACCCAGTCGGATGAACTGTCGAGGAAGTGGTCATTGTTGAAGCTGATGGAGTACTTGCGGTCGACGGAGCCTTGTGCGAAGCAGGCAGCGATAGCGATGACACCCCTCCCTCCTTGAGAACGTTGTTGATCGTAGCCGGTAGAGGGTACTATATCTCCCGTGGCATGTGCTCTCTTGTTAATCACCTCCACCATCATAATTGTCGACGACCAAAAAGTAGAAGCTGAGAAGGTGACAAGACAGCGGGCAGCCAAGGTGGCGCACCTCCCTTTCTGAAACACCTCCCGTCGAGTCAATTTCCTTAGCAATAACAATCTAAGGCCTCCAGGATCCCAAGACATGCCCAACTGGTAGAGATGTAGGTCAGAGCCCAGCATATCAACAGAATCAATGAGAAGCAAATTTGTTGGACTGCCATTGAGGCTAGATAGCTCAATGGGATTCTTGCTGATATGTTGTTGTAGCATGGCCATAATCAAGGACTCCACTGTGTGTGTGGGAAATGCCTGCTCAAGATATAGCCCCATATGCACAATGGCTTCCCAGTGTATTACTATGGATCGACTAGCAGGTGCAATGGAGGTAAATTGTTCATCGTTGGGTGATATTCCTGTAACAAGCACTAGTGTACGAACATTCCGGTCATGAACTGGAGAATGTCGTGGGGAATTAAGCTGAAAAATTGGCCAACATTGTGATCCTTCAGTTTCAAGCATCAGGCACCTTGTGCGCCATACCACACAGGGAACGTCCAGTAACTTCTCCACTAAAACCGAGTGTTCAACTGATGCACAAACAAACCAAACGCATCTCTAGAGAATAGATCTTTACTTTGCACCACATGGATATTTCCGTGAGCCACTTGGAGGACTAGATGCTTGGTATTTTGGTACCATGTGATGCATGTCCTTGCTGAACAGAACCAGTTTTACACAACATTTTCAGAGTCAGTAGAGAGCTGAGACAAACGAATGTTGCTCTGCTCACGGCCAATTAATTGTAGCTCCATTAAGTGGCCCGAGATAGACATACAAGGAAACATACATTCCATTTGTTCTGACATCACAATTTCACAAGGTGTTTCTCTTGCCGTGCATCATTTCTTCTTCCTGTACTTGCAAAGTATTTTCATTCCGCTCCATGCACCCACATATACTTTCAGAAGTCCTGTAAAAGCAGCACTTTCCGCAAAATTCGTTCCATTAGTTCTCGAATCTATCCATTCCCGACTTAATTGCTTACCATCAGATGTTGCCTGATCCGATAGACGCCCAAACTGCAGTTGTGTATCAGTCAAGCAATTGAAAGGTTCCTCCATAAGAATTAGCACGCAATAGCAGACACCCATCCGAGAATTACCCAATAAGGTTTGGCCCCGATGAAAGCTTCGGCCAGTTATGAACTCCCGAGTACTTGTTGAATCAGGTGGATGGTGGAAACGGAGCAGTAACTCCAAATCCTGATGAGTTGTATGCTCCAACATGTAAACCATAGCACCATCGACTTCCTTCTGTTTCAGATTTGCTCGAACAACACCCACCGGAAAGTAACAAGTTGGTTGTACATGCTGAATAGCTGATGGTTGCACCATTTTTGAATCGATTTTGCCATACATCATCTGATAGCGACATCCCGTGTCCAGCAAAGTCTCACAAGGCAGCATAAAAATATTGAGTGAATGTTTATCCATGCAAAAGCCAAGTGTACTGAATAATGGATAGTTGATTTCACCACAGCAGACAAGTTCATATGGTCTAGATTGCATGAACCGAAGGAAAATACTACTCGAATGTTCTGTGCTTAGAGCACCCATTTTATGCATGCTCTGAAATTGACCTTCAGGAAAGAGCTGTGTGCTGAAACCTGAATCATCACTGTCCCGTTTCAAAAACCACAAGCACAAGAGCTGACCTGGGCGTACCCATCTCTAGTTTCCAAGTAGAGCGAGCCACCGCCCCCATGTATTGGACACCAGCTCTCCAATATGTAACACATTCACAGAAAGGTAACTACTACTCAATCCCTTGCCATGCACTTGGGAAATCAGATATGCATGTGTCTTGAACGTCCATGGATGCAGGTCATGGACAGAAGTAGGCATCTGGAAATTCCAATGGCGACCATTAGTATAGCAGACCTTTGATGGCACAAAATTTGCAAACGACGGCCATGGTGTCGGCCGCATCAAAAGTCCTTGGTGCCTTGTGGGCAACGAGACATTCAGGTCATGGTCCCGGAACGACGATGTGGCGACGACTCGGTTCAAACAATTCGTCGAATAACTCACGAATGTCCTGGCGACGCAGTCCAGGGGCACATCATAAGCAACCTCAAAGACCTCCTTGGCCTTTGTGGTGGATGAGGAAACGCTGGTAGGTACTGCAGGTGTGGTGAGGACATCGGGAGGGGCCTCGACCGTTGCGTACTTGCCCGGGTTGGAAGACACTACCGTGGCGGTCACCACAACAAGGAACTCCGCACTCACGGCTGAGTTAGTGAGCTGATCCACATTCTTGTCGCCGAGGTGGATGACGGGCTCGGGGTAGATGGTGGTGACCTTGTTGACGCTGTTGGTGGCAACAACTTGGTTTGAGTCATCCTTCGAACAGGTGATGTGCGCCATCGCGATGCAAGCAGGGGGCGCATCGTGGATGACCTCGAGCACTTCCTGAGCCTTGGTGGTGTAGCCGGGGATGTCGGGGACGGGCATAGGTGAGGCATGCGTTGTGGTTGAGGCTGCCGGATCGACAAGCGAGGTGACCACGGGAGGGTCACCCACTCGTGCAATACCCAACGCTGAGCACATCTCGTCTGCCTAAGAGCATAACCTCTCGAGATACCACAACAGCTGCTCCTTGGCGGACATGGCATCCCACTCTGGTGGTTTGACGGCGGGCATGGTGTTGTCATCGGTGGAATTGTAGGAATTGGGAGAAAAAATTGAAGGGGAAGGGTGGAACCTGGCTCTGTATATCAGATGTAAGGGACAAGTTGGGGATCACTCGATCTACTACTATCTCTCACTAATTTGAGTTACAAGCTTCGATTACATACAAATTTGATTACAGAAACAGAGGAAGACAAGGTAGGAGAAGAACAGAGAAAGGGGAGGAGGTAGCCGCCGCCGGTTTCTTCGGTGATCCACTGGATGCCCTCTCCTTTTGAGCACCGGGCTTAAGTAGCTGGAGCGATGAGTCTCGAATGGGCCAAGTCCATGGGCTGGCCCAAGGGGTAGGCCCTGTGCGCGTACAGGTTCAGAGGGCTCCTAACATCCCTTCCTCCCTGAAATCCGGCTTGACCCCAAGCCGGCATCGCCAAGAACCGCCCGGGTCCCATTGCACTCGATGTTCGTTTACTTGCTCGAAGTCACGGCGGTAGCAGAAGGTGGGGTGCCTTGAATGACATGGGAGTAGTAGTCATGGACTATGGCGAGCCAGTCGGATGAACTGTCGAGGAAGTGGTCATTGTTGAAGCTGATGGAGTACTTGCGGTCGACGGAGCCTTGTGTGAAGCAGGCAGCGATAGCGATGACACCCCTCCCTCCTTGAGAACGTTGTTGATCGTAGCCGGTAGAGGGTACTATATCCCTCGTGGCATGTGCTCTCTTGTTAATCACCTCCACCATCATAATTGTCGACGACCAAAAAGTAGAAGTTGGGAAGGTGACAAGACAGCGGGCAACCAAGGTGGCACACCTCCCTTTCTGAAATACCTCCCGTCGAGTCAATTTCCTTAGCAACAACAATCTAAGGCCTCCAGGATCCCAAGACATGCCCAGCTGGTAGCGATGTAGGTCAGAGCCCAGCATATCAACAAAATCAATGAGAAGCAAATTTGTTGGACTGCCATTGAGGCTAGATAGCTCAACGGGATTCTTGCTGATATGTTGTTGTAGCATGGCCATAATCAAGGACTCCACTGTGTGTGTGGGAAATGCCTGCTCAAGATATAGCCCCATATGCACAATGGCTTCCCAGTGTATTACTATGGATCGACTAGCAGGTGCAATGGAGGTAAATTGTTCATCGTTGGGTGATATTCCTTTACCAAGCACTAGTGGACGAACATTCCGGTCATGAATTGGAGAATGTCGTGGGGAATTAAGCTGAAAAATTGGCCAACACTGTGATCCTTCAGTTTCAAGCATCAGGCAGCTTGTGCGCCATACCACACAGGGAACGTCCAGTAACTTCTCCACTAAAACCGAGTGTTCAACTGATGCACAAACAAACCAAACGCATCTCTAGAGAATAGATCTTTACTTTGCACCACATGGATATTTCCGTGAGCCACTTGGAGGACTAGATGCTTGGTATTTTGGTACCTTGTGATGCATGTCCTTGCTGAACAAAACCAGTTTTGCACAACATTTCTAGAGTCAGTAGAGAGCTGAGAGAAACGAATGTTGCTCTGCTCATGGCCAATTAATTGTAGCTCCATTAAGTGGCCCGAGATAGACATACAAGGAAACATACATTCCATTTGTTCTGACATCACAATTTCACAAGGTGTTTCTCTCGCCGTGTATCCTTTCTTCTTCCTGTACTTGCAAAATATTTTCATTCCGCTCCATGCACCCACATATACTTTCAGAAGTCCTGTAAAAGTAGCACTTTCCCCACAATTCGTTCCATTAGTTCTCGAATCTATCCATTCTCGACTTAATTGCTTACCATCAGATGTTGCCTGATCCGATAGACGCCCAAACTGCAGTTGTGTATCAGTCAAGCAATTGAAAGGTTCCTCCATAAGAATTAGCACGCAATAGCAGACCCCCATCCGAGAATTACGCAATAAGGTTTGGCCCCGATGAAAGCTTCGGCCAGTTATGAACTCCCGAGTACTTGTTGGATCAGGTGGATGGTGGAAACAGAGCAGTAACTACAAATCATGATGAGTTGTATGCTCCAACATGTAAACCGTAGCACCATCGACTTCCTTCTGTTTTAGATTTGCTCGAACAACACCCACCGGAAAGTAATAAGTTGGTTGTACACGCTGAATAGCTGATGGTTGCACCATTTTTGAATCGATTTTGCCATACATCATCTGATAGCGACATCCCGTGTCCAGCAAAGTCTCACAAGGCAGCATAAAAATATTGAGTGAATGTTTATCCATGCAAAGGCCAAGTGTACTGAATAATGGACAGTTGATTTCACCACAACAGACTAGTTCATATGGTCTAGATTGCATGAACCGAAGGAAAATACTACTCGAATGTTCTGTGCTTAGAGCACCCATTTTATGCATGCTCTGAAATTGACCTTCAGGAAAGAGCTGTGTGCTGAAACCTGAAGCATCACTGTCCCGTTTCAAAAACCACAAGGACAAGAGCTGACCTGGGCGTACCCTTCTCCAGTTTCCAAGTAGACCGAGCCACCGCGCCCATGTATTGGACACCAGCTCTCCAATATGTAACACATTCACAGAAAGGTAACTACTACTCAATCCCTTGCCATGCACTTGGGAAATCATATATGCATGTGTCTTGAACGTCCATGGATGCAGGTCATGGACAGAAGTAGGCATCTGGAACTTCCAATGGCGACCATTAGTATAGCAGACCTCTGATGGCACAACAATTGCAAACGACGGCCATGGTGTCGGCCGCATCAAAAGTCCTTGGTGCCTTGTGGGCAACGAGACATTCAGGTCATGGTCCCGGAACGACGATGTGGCGACGACTCGGTTCAAACAATTCGTCGAATAACTCACGAATGTCTTGGCGACACAGTCCAGGGGCACATCATAAGCAACCTCAAAGACCTCCTTGGCCTTTGTGGTGGATGAGGAAACGCTGGTAGGTACTGCAGGTGTGGTTAGGACATCGGGAGGGGCCTCGACCGCTGTGTACTTGCCCAGGTTGGAAGACACTACCGTGGCGGTCACCACAACAAGGAACTCGTCACTCACGGCTGAGTCAGTGAGCTGATCCGCATTCTTGTCGCTGAGGTGGATGACGGGCTCGGGGTAGATGGTGGTGACCTTGTTGACGCTGTTGGTGGCAACAACTTGGTTCGAGTCATTCGTCGAACAGGTGATGTGCGCCATCGCGATGCAAGCAGGGGGCGCATCGTGGATGACCTCGAGCACTTCCTGAGCCTTGGTGGTGTAGCCGGGGATGTCGGGGACAGGCATAGGTGAGGCATGCATCGTGGTTGAGGCTGCCGGATCGACAAGCGAGGTGACCACGGGAGGGTCACCCACTCGTGCAATACCCAACGCTGAGCACATCTCGTCTACCTGAGCACATAACCTCTCGAGATACCACAACAGCTGCTCCTTGGCGGACATGGCATCCCACTCTGGTGGTTTGACGGTGGGCATGGTGTTGTTACCGATGGAATTGTAGGAATTGGGAGAAAAAATTGAAGGGGAAGGGTGGAACCTGGCTTTGTATACCAGATGTAAGGGACAAGTTGGGGATCACTCGATCTACTACGATCTCTCACTAGTTTGAGTTACAAGCTTCGATTACATACAAATTTGATTACAGAAATAGAGGGAGACAAGGTAGGAGAAGAACAGAGAAAGGGGAGGAGGTAGCCGCCGCCGGTTCGTTCGGTGATCCACTGGATGCCCTCTCCTTCTCAGCGCCGGGCTTAAGTAGCTGGAGCGATGAGTCTCAAATGGGCCAAGTCCATGGGCTGGCCCAAGGGGTAGGCCCTGTGCGCGTACAGGTTAGGAGGGCTCCTAACATCCCTCCCTCCTTGAAATCCGGCTTGACCCCAAGCCGGCATCGCCAAGAACCGCCAGGGTCCCGTTGCACTCAATGGTCGTTTACTTGCTCAAAGTCACGGCAGTAGCACAAGGTGGGGTGCCTTGAATGACATGGGAGTAGTAGTCATGGACTATGGCGACCCAGTTGGATGAACTGTCGAGGAAGTGGTCATTGTTGAAGCTGATGGAGTACTTGCGGTCGACGGAGCCTTGTGTGAAGCAGGCAGCGATAGCGATGACACCCCTCCCTCCTTGAGAACGTTGTTGATCGTAGCCGGTAGAGGGTACTATATCCCCCGTGGCATGTGCTCTCTTGTTAATCACCTCCACCATCATAATTGTCGACGACCAAAAAGTAGAAGCTGGGAAGGTGACAAGACAGCGGGCAACCAAGGTGGCGCACCTCCCTTTCTGAAACACCTCCCGTCTAGTCAATTTCCTTAGCAACAACAATCTAAGGCCTCCAGGATCCCAAGACATGCCCAGCTGGTAGCGATGTAGGTCAGAGCCCAGCATATCAACAGTATCAATGAGAAGCAAATTTGTTGGACTGCCATTGAGGCTAGATAGCTCAACGAGATTCTTGCTGATATGTTGTTGTAGCACGGCCATAATCAAGGACTCCACTGTGTGTGTGGGAAATGCCTGCTCAAGATATAGCCCCATATGCACAATGGCTTCCCAGTGTATTACTATGGATCGACTAGCAGGTGCAATGGAGGTAAATTGTTCATCGTTGGGTGATATTCCTATAACAAGCACTAGTGTACGAACATTCCCGTCATGAATTGGAGAATGTCGTGGGGAATTAAGCTGAAAAATTGGCCAACACTGTGATCCTTCAGTTTCAAGCATCAGGCACCTTGTGCGCCATACCACACAGGGAACGTCCAGTAACTTCTCCACTAAAACCGAGTGTTCAACTGATGCACAAACAAACCAAATGCATCTCTAGAGAATAGATCTTTACTTTGCACCACATGGATATTTCCGTGAGCCACTTGGAGGACTAGATGCTTGGTATTTTGGTACCTTGTGATGCATGTCCTTGCTGAACAGAACCAGTTTTGCACAACATTTCCAGAGTCAGTAGAGAGCTGAGACAAACGAATGTTGCTCTGCTCATGGCCAATTAATTGTAGCTCCATTAAGTGGCCCGAGATAGACATACAAGGAAACATACATTCCATTTGTTCTGACATCACAATTTCACAAGGTGTTTCTCTCGCCGTGCATCGTTTCTTCTTCCTGTACTTGCAAAATATTTTCATTCCGCTCCATGCACCCACATATACTTTCAGAAGTCCTGTAAAAGAAGCATTTTCCCCACAATTCGTTCCATTAGTTCTCGAATCTATCCATTCCCGACTTAATTGCTTACCATCAAATGTTGCCTGATCCGATAGACGCCCAAACTGCAGTTGTGTATCAGTCAAGCAATTGAAAGGTTCCTCCATAAGAATTAGCACGCAATAGCAGACCCCCATCCGAGAATTACCCAATAAGGCTTGGCCCCGATGAAAGCTTCGGCCAGTTATGAACTCCCGAGTACTTGTTGGATCAGGTGGATGGTGGAAACAGAGCAGTAACTCCAAATCCTGATGAGTTGTATCCTCCAGCATGTAAACCATAGCACCATCGACTTCCTTCTGTTTCAGATTTGCTCGAACAACACCCACCGGAAAGTAACAAGTTGGTTGTACATGCTGAATAGTTGATGGTTGCACCATTTTTGAATCGATTTTGCCATACATCATCTGATAGCGACATCCCGTGTCCAGCAAAGTCTCACAAGGCAGCATAAAAATATTGAGTGAATGTTTATCCATGCAAAGGCCAAGTGTACTGAATAATGGATAGTTGATTTCACCATAACATACTAGTTCATATGGTCTAGATTGCATGAACCGAAGGAAAATACTACTTGAATTTTCTGTGCTTAGAGCACCCATTTTATGCATGCTCTGAAATTGACCTTCAGGAAAGAGCTGTGTGCTGAAACCTGAATCATCACTGTCCCGTTTCAAAAACCACAAGCACAACAGCTGACCTGGGCGTACCCTTCTCCAGTTTCCAAGTAGACCGAGCCACCGCCCCCATGTATTGGACACCAGCTCTCCAATATGTAACACATTCACAGAAAGGTAACTACTACTCAATCCCTTGCCATGCACTTGGGAAATCAGATATGCATGTGTCTTGAACGTCCATGGATGCAGGTCATGGACAGAAGTAGGCATCTGGAAATTCCAATGGCGACCATTAGTATAGCAGACCTCTGGTGGCAAACAATTGCAAACGACGGCCATGGTGTCGGCCGCATCAAAAGTCCTTGGTGCCTTGTGGGCAACGAGACATTCAGGTCATGGTCCCGGAACGACGATGTGAAGACGACTCGGTTCAAACAATTCGTCGAATAACTCACGAATGTCTTGGCGACACAGTCCAGGGGCACATCATAAGCAACCTCAAAGACCTCCTTGGCCTTTTGTGGTGGATGAGGAAACGCTGGTAGGTACTGCAGGTGTGGTGAGGACATCGGGAGGGGCCTCAACCGCTGAGTACTTGCCCGGGTTGGAAGACACTACCGTGGCGGTCACCACAACAAGGAACTCGTCACTCACGGCTGAGTCAGTGAGCTGATCCACATTCTTGTCGCTGAGGTGGATGACGGGCTCGGGGTAGATGGTGGTGACCTTGTTGACGCTGTTGGTGGCAACTACTTGGTTTGAGTCATCCGTCGAACAGGTGATGTGTGCCATTGCGATGCAAGCAGGGGGCGCATCGTGGATGACCTCGAGCACTTCCTGAGCCTTGGTGGTGTAGCCGCGGATGTCGGGGACGGGCATAGGTGAGACATGCATCGTGGTTGAGGCTCCGGATCGACAAGCGAGGTGACCACGGGAGGGTCACCCACTCGTGCAATACCCAACGCTCAGCACATCTCGTCTACCTGAGCACATAACCTCTCGAGATACCACAACAGCTGCTCCTTGGCGGACATGGCATCCCACTCTGGTGGTTTGACGGCGGGCATGGTGTTGTCACCGGTGGAATTGTAGGAATTGGGAGAAAAAATTGAAGGGGAAGGGTGGAACCTGGCTCTGTATACCAGATGTAAGGGACAAGTTGGGGATCACTCGATCTACTACGATCTCTCACTAGTTTGAGTTACAAGCTTCGATTACATACAAATTTGATTACAGAAACAGAGGGAGACAAGGTAGGAGAAGAACAGAGAAAGGGGAGGAGGTAGCCGCTGCCGGTTCGTTCGGTGATCCACTGGATGCCCTCTCCTTCTGAGCGCCGGGCTTAAGTAGTTGGAGCGATGAGTCTCAAATGGGCCAAGTCCATGGGCTGGCCCAAGGGGTAGGCCTTGTGCGCGTACAGGTTAGGAGGGCTCCTAACATCCCTCCCTCCTTGAAATCCGGCTTGACCCCAAGCCGGCATCGCCAAGAACCGCCCGGGTCCCATTGCACTCGATGGTCGTTTACTTGCTCGTAGTCACGGCGGTAGCAGAAGGTGGGGTGCCTTCAATGACATGGGAGTAGTAGTCATGGACTATGGTGACCCAGTCGGATGAACTGTCGAGGAAGTGGTCATTGTTGAAGCTGATGGAGTACTTGCGGTCGACGGAGCCTTGTGTGAAGCAGGCAGCGATAGGGATTACACCCCTCCCTCCTTGAGAACGTTGTTGATCGTAGCCGGTAGAGGGTACTATATCCCCCGTGGCATGTGCTCTCTTGTTAATCACCTCCACCATCATAATTGTCGACGACCAAAAAGTAGAAGCTGGGAAGGTGACAAGACAGCGGGCAACCAAGGTGGCGCACCTCCCTTTCTGAAACACCTCCCGTCTAGTCAATTTCCTTAGCAACAACAATCTAAGGCCTCCAGGATCCGAAGACATGCCCAGCTGGTAGCGATGTAGGTCAGAGCCCAGCATATCAACAGTATCAATGAGAAGCAAATTTGTTGGACTGCCATTGAGGCTAGATAGCTCAACGGGATTCTTGCTGATATGTTGTTGTAGCACGGCCATAATCAAGGACTCCACTGTGTGTGTGGGAAATGCCTGCTCAAGATAGAGCCCCATATGCACAATGGCTTCCCAGTGTATTACTATGGATCGACTAGCAGGTGCAATGGAGGTAAATTGTTCATCGTTGGGTGATATTCCTGTAACAAGCACTAGTGTACGAACATTTCGGTCATGAACTGGAGAATGTCGTGGGGAATTAAGCTGAAAAATTGGACAACACTGTGATCCTTAAGTTTCAAGCATCAGGCACCTTGTGCGCCATACCACACAGGGAACGTCCAGTAACTTCTCCACTAAAACCGAGTGTTCAACTGATGCACAAACAAACCAAATGCATCTCTAGAGAATAGATCATTACTTTGCACCACATGGATATTTCCGTGAGCCATTTGGAGGACCAGATGCTTGGTATTTTGGTACCTTGTGATGCATGTCCTTGCTGAACAGAACCAGTTTTGCACAACATTTCGAGAGTCAGTAGAGAGCTGAGACAAACGAATGTTGCTCTGCTCATGGCCAATTAATTGTAGCTCCATTAAGTGGCCCGAGATAGACATACAAGGAAACATACATTCCATTTGTTCTGACATCACAATTTCACAAGGTGTTTCTCTCGCCGTGCATCGTTTCTTCTTCCTGTACTTGCAAAATATTTTCATTCCGCTCCATGCACCCACATATACTTTCAGAAGTCCTATAAAAGAAGCACTTGCCCCACAATTCGTTCCATTAGTTCTCGAATCTATCCATTCCCGACTTAATTGCTTACCATCAAATGTTGCCTGATCCGATAGACGCCCAAACTGCAGTTGTGTATCAGTCAAGCAATTGAAAGGTTCCTCCATAAGAATTAGCACGCAATAGCAGACCCCCATCCGAGAATTACCCAATAAGGTTTGGCCCCGATGAAAGCTTCGGCCAGTTATGAACTCCCGAGTACTTGTTGGATCAGGTGGATGGTGGAAACAGAGCAGTAACTCCAAATCCTGATGAGTTGTATGCTCCAGCATGTAAACCATAGCACCATCGACTTCCTTCTGTTTCAGATTTGCTCGAACAACACCCACCGGAAAGTAACAAGTTGGTTGTACACGCTGAATAGTTGATGGTTGCACCATTTTTGAATCGATTTTGCCATACATCATCTGATAGCGACATCCCGTGTCCAGCAAAGTCTCACAAGGCAGCATAAAAATATTGAGTGAATGTTTATCCATGCAAAGGCCAAGTGTACTGAATAATGGATAGTTGATTTCACCATAACGGACTAGTTCATATGGTCTAGATTGCATGAACCGAAGGAAAATACTACTTAAAATTTCTATGCTTAGAGCACCCATTTTATGCATGCTCCGAAATTGACCTTCAGGAAAGAGCTGTGTGCTGAAACCTGAATCATCACTGTCCCGTTTCAAAAACCACAAGCACAATAGCTGACCTGGGCGTACCCTTCTCCAGTTTCCAAGTAGACCGTGCCACCGCCCCCATGTATTGGACACCAGCTCTCCAATATGTAACACATTCACAGAAAGGTAACTACTACTCAATCCCTTGCCATGCACTTGGGAAATCAGATATGCATGTGTCTTGAACGTCCATGGATGCAGGTCATGGATAGAAGTAGGCATCTGGAAATTCCAATGGCGACCATTAGTATAGCAGACCTCTGGTGGCACAACAATTGCAAACGACGGCCATGGTGTCGGCCGCATCAAAAGTCCTTGGTGCCTTGTGGGCAACAAGACATTCAGGTCATGGTCCCAGAACGATGATGTGGCGACGACTCGCTTCAAACAATTCGTCGAATAACTCACGAATGTCTTGGCGACGCAGTCCAGGGGCACATCCTAAGCAACCTCAAAGACCTCCTTGGCCTTTGTGGTGGATGAGGAAACGCTGGTAGGTACTGCAGGTGTGGTGAGGACATCGGGAGGGGCCTCGACCGCTGGGTACTTGCCCGGGTTGGAAGACACTACCGTGGCGGTCACCACAACAAGGAACTCGTCACTCACGGCTGAGTCAGTGAGCTGATCCACATTCTTGTCGCTGAGGTGGATGACGGGCTCGGGGTAGATGGTGGTGACCTTGTTGACGCTGTTGGTGGCAACAACTTGGTTCGAGTCATCCGTCGAACAGGTGATGTGTGCCATCACGATGCAAGCAGGGGGTGCATCGTGGATGACCTCGAGCACTTCCTGAGCCTTGGTGGTGTAGCCGGGGATGTCGGTGACGGGCATAGGTGAGGCATGCATTGTGGTTGAGGCTGCCGGATCGACAAGCAAGGTGACCACGGGAGGGTCACCCACTCGTGCAATACCTAACGCTGAGCACATCTCGTCTACCTGAGCACATAACCTCTCGAGATACCACAACAGCTGCTCCTTGGCGGACATGGCATCCCACTCTGGTGGTTTGACGGCGGGCATGGTGTTGTCACCGGTGGAATTGTAGGAATTGGGAGAAAAAATTGAAGGGGAAGGGTTGAACTGGCTCTGTATACCAGATGTAAGGGACAAGTTGGGGATCACTCGATCTACTACGATCTCTCACTAGTTTGAGTTACAAGCTTCGATTACATACAAATTTGATTACAGAAACAGAGGGAGACAAGGTAGGAGAAGAACAGAGAAAGGGGAGGAGGTAGCCGCCGCCGGTTCGTTCGGTGATCCACTGGATGCCCTCTCCTTCTGAGAGCCGGGCTTAAGTAGCTGGAGCGATGAGTCTCGAATGGGCCAAGTCCATGGGCTGGCCCAAGGGGTAGGCCCTGTGCGCGCACAGGTTAGGAGGGCTCCTAACATCCCTCCCTCCTTGAAATCCGACTTGACCCCAAGCCGGCATCGCCAAGAACCACCCGGGTTCCATTGCACTTGATGGTCGTTTACTTGCTCGAAGTCACGGCGGTAGCAAAAGGTGGGGTGCCTTGAATGACATGGGAGTAGTAGTCATGGACTATGGCGAGCCAGTCGGATGAACTGTCGAGGAAGTGGTCATTGTTGAAGCTGATGGAGTACTTGCGGTCGACGGAGCCTTGTGCGAAGCAGGCAGCGATAGCGATGACACCCCTCCCTCCTTGAGAACATTGTTGATCGTAGCCGGTAGAGGGTACTATATCCCCCGTGGCATGTGCTCTCTTGTTAATCACCTCCACCATCATAATTGTCGACGACCAAAAAGTAGAAGCTGGGAAGGTGACAAGACAGCGGGCAACCAAGGTGGCGCACCTCCCTTTCTGAAACACCTTCCGTCTAGTCAATTTCCTTAGCAACAACAATCTAAGGCCTCCAAGATCCCAAGACATGCCCAGCTGGTAGCGATGTAGGTCAGAGCCCAGCATATCAACAGTATCAATGAGAAGCAAATTTGTTGGACTGCCATTGAGGCTAGATAGCTCAACGGGATTCTTGCTGATATGTTGTTGTAGCACGACCATAATCAAGGACTCCACTGTGTGTGGGGGAAATGCCTGCTCAAGATAAAGCCCCATATGCACAATGGCTTCCCAGTGTATTATTATGGATCGACTAGCAGGTGCAATGGAGGTAAATTGTTCATCGTTGGGTGATATTCCTGTAACAAGCACTAGTGTACGAACATTCCGGTCATGAACTGGAGAATGTCGTGGGGAATTAAGCTGAAAAATCGGCCAACACTGTGATCCTTCAGTTTCAAGCATCAGGCACCTTGTGCGCCATACCACACAGGGAACATCCAGTAACTTCTCCACTAAAACCGAGTGTTCAACTGATGCACAAACAAACCAAATGCATCTCTAGAGAATAGATCTTTACTTTGCACCACATGGATATTTCCGTGAGCCACTTGGAGGACCAGATGCTTGGTATTTTGGTACCTTGTGATGCATGTCCTTGCTGAACAGAACCAGTTTTGCACAACATTTCCAGAGTCAGTAGAGAGCTGAAACAAACGAATGTTGCTCTGCTCATGGCCAATTAATTGTAGCTCCATTAAGTGGCCCAAGATAGACATACAAGGAAACATATATTCCATTTGTTCTGACATCACAATTTCACAAGGTCTTTCTCTCGCCGTGCATCGTTTCTTCTTCCTGTACTTGCAAAATATTTTCATTCCACTCCATGCACCCACATATACTTTCAGAAGTCCTGTAAAAGAAGCACTTTCCCCACAATTCGTTCCATTAGTTCTCGAATCTACCCATTCTCGACTTAATTGCTTACCATCAAATGTTGCCTGATCCGATAGACGCCCAAACTGCAGTTGTGTATCAGTCAAGCAATTGAAAGGTTCCTCCATAAGAATTAGCACACAATAGCAGACCCCCATCCAAGAATTACCCAATAAGGCTTGGCCCCGATGAAAGCTTCGGCCAGTTATGAACTCCCGAGTACTTGTTGGATCAGGTGGATGGTGGAAACAGAGCAGTAACTCCAAATCCTGATGAGTTGTATCCTCCAGCATGTAAACCATAGCGCCATCGACTTCCTTCTGTTTCAGATTTGCTCGAACAACACCCACCGGAAAGTAACAAGTTGGTTGTACACGCTGAATAGTTGATGGTTGCACCATTTTTGAATCGATTTTGCCATACATCATCTGATAGCGACATCCCGTGTCCAGCAAAGTCTCACAAGGCAGCATAAAAATATTGAGTGAATGTTTATCCATGCAAAGGCCAAGTGTACTGAATAATGGATAGTTGATTTCACCATAACAGACTAGTTCATATGGTCTAGATTGCATGAACCGAAGGAAAATACTACTTGAATTTTCTGTGCTTAGAGCACCCATTTTATGCATGCTCTGAAATTGACCTTCAGGAAAGAGCTGTGTGCTGAAACCTGAATCATCACTGTCCCGTTTCAAAAACCACAAGCACAAGAGCTGACCTGGGCGTACCCTTCTCCAGTTTCCAAGTAGACCGAGCCACCGCCCCCATGTATTGGACACGAGCTCTCCAATATGTAACACATTCACAGAAAGGTAACTACTACTCAATCCCTTGCCATGCACTTGGGAAATCAGATATGCATGTGTCTTGAACGTCCATGGATGCAGGTCATGGACAGAAGTAGGCATCTGGAAATTCCAATGGCGACCATTAGTATAGCAGACCTCTGGTGGCACAACAATTGCAAACGACGGCCATGGTGTCGGCCGCATCAAAAGTCCTTGGTGCCTTGTGGGCAACAAGACATTCAGGTCATGGTCCCGGAACGACGATGTGGCGACGACTCGGTTCAAACAATTCGTCGAATAACTCACGAATGTCTTGGCGACGCAGTCCAGGGGCACATCATAAGCAACCTCAAAGACCTCCTTGGCCTTTGTGGTGGATGAGGAAACGCTGGTAGGTACTGCAGGTGTGGTGAGGACATCGGGAGGGGCCTCGACCGCTGCGTACTTGCCCGGGTTGGAAGACACTACCGTGGCGGTCACCACAACAAGGAACTCCGCACTCACGGCTGAGTTAGTGAGCTGATCCACATTCTTGTCGCTGAGGTGGATGACGGGCTCGGGGTAGATGGTGGTGACCTTGTTGACGCTGTTGGTGGCAACAACTTGGTTCGAGTCATCCGTCGAACATGTGATGTGCGCCATTGCAATGCAAGCAGGGGGCGCATCGTGGATGACCTCGAGCACTTCCTGAGCCTTGGTGGTGTAGCCAGGGATGTCGGGGACGGGCATAGGTGAGGCATGCGTCGTGGTTGAGGCTGCCGGATCGACAAGCAAGGTGACCACGGGAGGGTCACCCACTCGTGCAATACCCAAGGCTGAGCACATCTCGTCTGCCTGAGCGCATAACCTCTCGAGATACCACAACAGCTGCTCCTTGGCAGACATGGCATCCCACTCTGGTGGTTTGACGGCGGGCATGGTGTTGTCACCGGTGGAATTGTAGGAATTGGGAGAAAAAATTAAGGGGAAGGGTGGAACCTGGCTCTGTATACCAGATGTAAGGGACAAGTTGGGGATCACTCGATCTACTACAATCTCTCACTAGTTTGAGTTACAAGCTTCGATTACATACAAATTTGATTACAGAAACAGAGGGAGACAAGGTAGGAGAAGAACAGAGAAAGGGGAGGAGGTAGTCGCCGCCGGTTCGTTCGGTGATCCACTGGATGCCCTCTCCTTCTGAGCGCCGGGCTTAAGTAGCTGGAGCGATGAGTCTCGAATGGGCCAAGTCCATGGGCTGGCCCAAGGGGTAGGCCCTATGCGCATACAGGTTAGGAGGGATCCTAACATCTGATTTGATTGGCATGCACCAGCGATATGTAGGAAAAGTATAGTAGTGCAGGTCTGGTTCACAAATCTAAACCTCTAGAAAACCGGTTAACGCTCCTCTTGATCTGATACACTTCATCATTGCGTTGCGCCCCTGTTGTCTTTACCTAAATAAACTGGAGGCTTCATCTTCTTATGGTCATCACTACTCCTACATTTTAATGGTAAACTAGTTATTTATTCTTGCGCTGCAAAAGGGCATACATACACATTCTAGTAGTTCAATGTCAACCATCTCTAACATATCATTTAGAATGCTCATGCACATGCAACATTGTCGACCTTTTTTACCGCTAAATCACTCTATCACCCACTATCTCCGTCTGTCCACCTCTGCCAATTCGCATCCGGCTTGCGATCCCCCTTTCAACCCCCACCAACTCACAATTTGAATTTCAAACACATAACACACAATTGTGTTATATTCCACACCATGCTCGTTTTAGCAAGGCACACCAAGAGTTTTCGATTGTGTCACGGTAGACTTCTCCCTCTCCCCTCCTTCATCCTCCCTCTCCCTCTCTCTCAAACACAGGAATCTGATCCCTAAATGTAAAGCAAAAAGATACAAATATATCTATATTTACTTTATCTAGTAGTAACCAAGCATCAAAACTTTCATCTATGATCCTCTGTATGCATCGAGCTTGTCTTTCTAAAGTTGCACCACCATCTAAATATAGCATATTAATTTCTAGACCATGGGGATTGTGGATAATGTTTTCCTATATACCTAACAACAATATAGCGAACATGCGTGGATTTCGTATAAAAACACACTTTGATTGAGTGGCAGAAAGAAATGCAACAACCAACAATTGAAGAGCAACTCGAATAACCAACGAGATGGCTGGAGCAACCAAACCTTCAAGCATGCAAGGAGGGAGAGATCGGCATGGAAATCAAAGGCGCCGAACAAATCGCCATGGTGGCCCATACCCTCGTTGTCTCTGATGCAACTATGTGTTGCGACCCCTCAAAAGAAAAAAAATACTATGTGTTGCGAAAAGGAAATCCATAGGAAACTAGCGAGGGGAAATCAATTTTTTTCAAAATGTGAAAAACACAACAAGATCGCAGATTAACGGCCGACCCAAAAACTCAATCGTGGGACTGATAACATAGAAAACGTACTCTTCGAGCAAGAATAGTTGTGCAAGATCGAATGGGCGAATAATTCAACTACAACCAAATTGTTTTCAGCTGGATGAAAATTAGCAATTATGGAAGAAAGAAAACACAGTCGCGAGAGGATTGCTCATGAATTAGCATGGGGAAGCAGCAACAAGGTGGGTTGTTGCTTCATGGGAGAAACTAGCTACCCACATTGTTATGGTTAATTTGTCCCAATCGCACCTACCAATTGCTGAGATCATAGCCTCATGTTGTCAACACTAGCATGGAGATATTTGTTGAGTCTTTTAGTAAAAGGGAAGGAAAAGCAGAGTAGCAGAGTGGTGTTTAATTCTAGCCTTCTTCTTGGTTTTTAATTATCTATTTGGCATACCTTGTAAAGTTGTTTTAGGAAGCTAAAACTTAAAAAAAGATTGTTTTTGATTACTACAACAAACATTGGGATCAGCGGTCACTCGTCCCCTGCACACAGCGTGCTAGGTTTTCTCCTACCTCCCGTTGGCGCCATCGTCGGTATACCTCGTCTCTCGTGGTCTTAGAACCATGGAGGCGTGGTGGATCCCGTCATCCCGGGCCTTGCCGGCAGGACCTCTCCGTTTTTTGATGTCTTTTTGAGTTTTGCTAAGGTTTGTGTCCTGCTTAGAGATGCAATGCGGTGGCGGCTCTTTGTAGATGGAATAAGGTCTTCCACGCCTAGCCCCCGTTTCGGTGGTGTTTCTAGCATCGTCAAAGGGCATGTGGAGGTTTTTCTCCGACGGATCTTATGGGATTCGGTCGGTGTTTGTCTTTGATGGATCCACGTGGAACCGGTATTCGGTCGTTTGTGTTCGTGTGTCTACAGGTTGGGTCCTTTCGATATATGCTTCTCTTATCCGCGACGGTCGTTGTTCTGGTGTGTTAGTCATATGGGGCCTTAGTACGACAACTTCCCAACTGTTCACTACAACAAGGTTTGCCCGAACCCGATGAGGGAGGGGCGATGACGGTGGCGCGCCTTTCGGCTCGCTCCAGTGCTTGTAGTCATCGGTAGGTGGTCTACGGACTTGGATGTATTTTACTTCTGGTGTTCTTTGTACTACCTTACAGTTGATGAATAGATTATAAGGCTTTGCAATTACATACTCAGAAAAGCTGACTTAATTGGTTATTATTCTATACAATTTCCTCAAAAACATAAGGAAAGGAAAGGAAAGGAAAGGAAAGAAAGAAAGACAGAAAGAGATGATCAAACCACATTGTGGGAGGTAAGCCTTGGTTTCCATTGGACCTGCCTGTTCTCCACCCACGCCAGGAACTGTAAACCTTTCTAAATAAACAAAAAGACTAATCAGTATGTATTGTGCTTTTATATAAAACAATATATACAATATCGCCAGTTGTGCATGTAGAATCTAAATATATAGGTTACCCATGGTCGGTGTTGATCCATCGGAATTTGTATGCCCG
>NC_041386.1:34911600-34986631 GCF_002162155.2 Triticum dicoccoides | reverse complement strand
GGGATATTTTCAGGACGAAATTTCCGCATGATTTATGATACGTCTCTGTCGCATCTACTTTTCCAAACACTTTTGCCCTTGTTTTGGACTCTAACTTGCATGATTTGAATGGAACTAACCCGAACTGGCGCAGTTTTCAGCAGAATTGCCATGGTGTTATTTATGTGCAGAAACAAAAGTTCTCGTAATGACCTGAAACTCGACGGAGATTATTTTTGGAAACAATAAAAAATACTGGCAAAGAATCAAGGCCAGGGGTCCCACGCCCTAGCCACGAGGATGGGGGCGCGCCCCCTGCCACGTGGCCCCCCTGGAGCTCCACCGACCTCAACTCCAACTCCACTTATTCGTGTTCGGGGAGAAAATAATAATAGAGAAGGATTCATCATGTTTTACGATACGGAGCCGCCGCCAAGCCCTAAACTCTCTTGGGAG
The DNA here is from genome assembly GCF_002162155.2 of Triticum dicoccoides. Taxonomy (NCBI): domain Eukaryota; kingdom Viridiplantae; phylum Streptophyta; class Magnoliopsida; order Poales; family Poaceae; genus Triticum; species Triticum dicoccoides. The sequence continues at coordinate 34,986,196 of NC_041386.1, read as the reverse complement.
GGCTGATCTGGAGTCCGTTCGGGGCTCCGGAGAGGGAAATCCATCGCCGTCGTCATCATCAACCATCCTCCATCACCAATTTCATGATGCTCACCGCCGTGCGTGAGTAATTCCATCATAGGCTTGCTGGACAGTGATGGGTTGGATGAGATTTATCATGTAATCGAGTTAGTTTTGTTAGGGTTTGATCCCTAGTATCCACTATCTTCTGAGATTGATGTTGCTATGACTTTGCTATGCTTAATGCTTGTCACTAGGGCCCGAGTGCCATGATTTCAGATCTGAACCTATTATGTTTTCATGAATATATGTGAGTTCTTGATCCTATCTTGCAAGTCTATAGTCACCTACTATGTGTTATGATCCGGCAACCCCGAAGTGACAATAATCGGGACCACTCCCGGTGATGATCGTAGTTTGAGGAGTTCATGTATTCACTACGTGTTAATGCTTTGGTCCGGTACTCTATTAAATGGAGGCCTTAATATCCCTTAGTTTCCATTTGGACCCCGCTGCCACGGGAGGGTAGGACAAAAGATGTCATGCAAGTTCTTTTCCATAAGCATGTATGGCTATATTCGGAATACGTGCCTACATTACATTGATGAATTGGAGCTAGTTCTGTGTCACCCTAGGTAATGACTGTTACATGATGAACCACATCTGGCATAATTCTCTATCACCGTTCCATTGCCTACGAGCTTTCCATATATTGTTCTTCGCTTATTTACTTTTCCGTTGCTATTGTTATCATTACTACAAAACACCAAAAATATTACTTTTGCTATCGCTACCTTTTGCTACCGTTACCACTACTATCATATGACTTTGCTACTAAACACTTTGCTGCAGATACTAAGTTTCCAGGTGTGGTTGAATTGACAACTCAGCTGCTAATACTTGAGAATATTCTTTGGCTCCCCTTGTGCCGAATCAATAAATTTGGGTTGAATACTCTACCCTCGAAAACTGTTGTGATCCTCTATACTTGTGGGTTATCAAGACTATTTTCTGGCGCTGTTGCCGGGGAGCATAGCTCTATTCTTTGAGTCATTTGGGGTTTATATCTGCTGGTCACTATTGTCGGTGTCAAAACCGGCGAATCTCGGGTAGGGGGTCCCGAACTGTGCGTCTAAGGCGGATTGTAACAGGAGGCAGGGGACACAATGTTTACCCTGGTTCGGGCCCTCTCGATGGAGGTAATACCCTACTTCCTGCTTGATTGATCTAGATGATATGAGTATTACAAGAGGTGATCTTCCATGAGATCGTAGAGGCTAAACCCTAGAAGCTAGCATATGATTATGATTGTTGTTGTCCTACGGACTAAACCCTCCGATTTATATAGACACCGGAGGGGGCTAGGGTTACACAGAGTCGGTTACAAGGGAGGAGATCTACATATCCCAATTGCCAAGTTTGCCTTCCACGCAAAGTAGAGTCCCACCCGGACACGGGACAAAGTCTTCAATCTTGTACCTTCATAGTCCAACAGTCTGGCCAAAGGATATAGTCCGACTGTCCGAGGACCCCCTAATCCAGGACTCCCTCAGTAGCCCCTGCACCAGGCTTCAATGAAGATGAGTCCAGCGCGCAGATTGTCTTCGGCATTGCAAGGCGGGTTCCTTCTCCGAATACTCCATAGAAGATTTTGAACACAAGGATCGTGTCCGGGTCTGCAAAACAAATTCCACATACCACCGTAGAGAATATAATATTTCCACAAATCTAATCTGCTGACAACTTTTCATAACATGACATCATGCCATGGCCCGGTCATTATTCGAACCGTTTTTCTCAACCAGCTACTACACATATTGCGAGGCGGTTTTCTTGGCACGTCTTGTCGAAGCAGAGATCGTGTCCCCTTATCACGGGATTCTCATCAATACGGGTGTGAGTTACCCAACCGCGCCTGCTGGTATGACTCCTCGATTTTAGGCAAGTTCCGAACGGCCACGCGGAGGACGCTTGATATTCATCCTATTTATAAAGGGGCTAAGGCCTGTCCTTTTCTTCTCGCGCTCGATCCTTCCCTTCCCCCACCTTGAGTTCCAACACCCAAGGCTCAGGCTAAGCGATTCAGACCTTCAAAAATGTCCGGATCCAACCTTCAAGGCTGGTGGATGGCCTCTTCTGTCACAGAGGAGGACATCAAGAAGCTAAGGGAAGCCAGCTATCTGACCGCCGAAATCTCGCGCAGGCTGGCTGCTCATGTTGGGTTACGTAGTAATTTCAAAAAAATTCCTATGCACACGCAAGATCATCGTGATGCATAGCAACGAGAGGGGGAGAGTGTGATCTACGTACCCTTGTAGATCGACAACGGAAGTGTTAACTTGGTTGATGTAGTCGTACGTCTTCACGACCCGACCGATCAAGCACCGAAACTACGACACCTCCGAGTTCTAGCACACGTTCAGCTCGATGACAATCCCCGGACTCCGATCCAGCAAAGTGTTGGGGAAGAGTTCCGTCAGCACGACGGCGTGGTGACGATCTTGATGTACTACTGTCGCAGGGCTTCGCCTAAGCACCGCTACAATATTATCGAGGACTATGGTGGAAGGGGGCACCGCACACGGCTAAGAATATGATCACGTGGATCAACTTGTGTGTCTAGGGGTGCCCCTTGCCTCCGTATATAAAGGATCCAAGGGGGGGTGCGGCCGGCCCTAGTAGGAGGCGCGCAGGAGGAGTCCTACTCCTACCGGGAGTAGGACTCCCCTCCCTTTCCTTGTCCAAGTAGGAGAGGGGGAAGGAGAGAAGAAAAGGGGGGGCGCCGCCCCTCCCTCCTTGTCCAATTCGGACTAGGGGGAGAGGGGGCGCGCGGCCTGCCCTGGCAGCCCCTCCTCTTCTCCACTTTAGGCCCATGAGGCCCATTAACCCCCCGGGGGGTTCCGGTAACCCCCCGGTGCTCCGGTTTTATCTGAAACTTCCCCAGAACATTTCCGGTGTCCGAATATAGCCGTCCAATATATCAATCTTTATGTCTCGACCATTTCAAGACTCCTCGTCATGTCCGTGATCACATCCGGGACTCCTAACTAACTTCGGTACATCAAAACTCATAAACTCATAATAAAACTGTCTTCGAAACCTTAAGCATGCGGACCCTACGGGTTCGAGAACAATGTAGACATGACCGAGACACGTCTCCGATCAATAACTAATAGCGGAACCTAGATGCTCATATTGGCTCCTACATATTCTACGAAGATCTTTTATCGGTCAGACCGCATACAACATACGTTGTTCCCTTTGTCATCGGTATGTTACTTGCCCGAGATTCGATCGTCGGTATCCCATACCTAGTTCAATCTCGTTACCGACAAGTCTCTTTACTCGTTCCTTAATACATCATCTCACAACTAACTCATTAGTTGCAATGCTTGCAAGGCTTATGTGATGTGTATTACCGAGAGGGCCCAGAGATACCTCTCCGACAATCGGAGTGACAAATCCTAATCTCGAAATACGCCAACCCAACATGTACCTTTGGAGACACCTGTAGAGCACCTTTATAATCACCCTTTTACGTTGTGACGTTTGGTAGCACACAAAGTGTTCCTCCGGCAAACGGGAGTTGCATAATCTCATAGTCATAGGAACATGTATAAGTCATGAAGAAAGCAATAGCAACACACTAAACGATCGGGTGCTAAGATAATGGAATGGGTCATGTCAATCAGATCATTCACCTAATGATGTGATCCCATTGATCAAATAACAACTCTTTGTTTATGGTTAGGAAACATAACCATCTTTGATTAACGAGCTAGTCAAGTAGAGGCATACTAGTGACACTCTGTTTGTCTATGTATTCACACATGTATTATGTTTCCGGTTAATACAATTCTAGCATGAATAATAAACATTTATCATGATATAAGGAAATAAATAATAACTTTATTATTGCCTCTAGGGCATATTTCCTTCAGTCTCCCACTTGCACTAGAGTCAATAATCTAGATTACACAGTAATGATTCTAACACCCATGGAGCCTTGGTGCTGATGATGTTTTGCTCGTGGAAGAGGCTTAGTCAATGGGTCTGCAACATTCAGATCCGTATGTATCTTGCAAATCTCTATGTCTCCCACCTGGACTAGATCCCGGATGGAATTGAAGCGTCTTTTGATGTGCTTGGTTCTCTTGTGGAATCTGGATTCCTTTGCCAAGGCAATTGCAGCAGTATTGTCACAAAAGATTTTCATTGGACCCGATGCACTAGGTATGACACCTAGATCGGATATGAACTCCTTCATCCAGACTCCTTCATTTGCTGCTTTCGAAGCAGCTATGTACTCCGCTTCACATGTAGATCCCGCTACAACGCTTTGTTTAGAACTGCACCAACTGACAGCCCCACCATTTAATGTAAACACGTATCCGGTTTGTGATTTAGAATCGTCCGGATCAGTGTCAAAGCTTGCATCAACATAACCTTTTACGATGAGCTCTTTGTCACCTCCATATATGAGAAACATATCCTTAGTCCTTTTCAGGTATTTCAGGATGTACTTGACCGCTGTCCAGTGATCCACTCTTGGATCACTTTGGTACCTCCCTGCTAGACTTATAGCAAGGCACACATCAGGTCTGGTACACAGCATTGCATACATGATAGAGCCTATGGCTGAATCATAGGGAACATCTTTCATTTTCTCTCTATCTTCTACAGTGGTCGGGCGTTGAGTCTTACTCAACTTCACACCTTGTAACACAGGCAAGAACCCTTTCTTTGCTTGATCCATTTTGAACTTCTTCAAAACTTTGTCAAGGTATGTGCTTTGTGAAAGTCCAATTAAGCGTCTTGATCTATCTCTATAGATCTTAATGCCTAATATGTAAGCAGCTTCACCGAGGTCTTTCATTGAAAAACTCTTATTCAAGTATCCCTTTATGCTATCCAGAAATTCTATATCATTTCCAATTAGTAATATGTCATCCACATATAATATCAGAAATGCTACAGAGCTCCCACTCACTTTCTTGTAAATACAGGCTTCTCCAAAAGTCTGTATAAAACCAAATGCTTTGATCACACTATCAAAGCGTTTATTCCAACTCCGAGAGGCTTGCACCAGTCCATAAATGGATCGCTGGAGCTTGCACACTTTGTTAGCTCCCTTTGGATCGACAAAACCTTCTGGTTGCATCATATACAACTCTTCTTCCAGAAATCCATTCAGGAATGCAGTTTTGACATCCATCTGCCAAATTTCATAATTATAAAATGCGGCAATTGCTAACATGATTCGGACAGACTTAAGCATCGCTACGGGTGAGAAGGTCTCATCATAGTCAATCCCTTGAACTTGCCGAAAACCTTTTGCGACAAGTCGAGCTTTGTAGACAGTAATATTACCGTTAGCGTCAGTCTTCTTCTTGAAGATCCATTTATTCTCAATTGCTTGCCGATCATCGGGCAAGTCAACCAAAGTCCATACTTTGTTCTCATACATGGATCCCATCTCAGATTTCATGGCTTCAAGCCATTTTGCGGAATCTGGGCTCACCATCGCTTCTTCATAGTTCGTAGGTTCATCATGATCTAGTAGCATGACTTCTAGAACAGGATTACCGTACCACTCTGGCGCGGATCTCACTCTGGTTGATCTACGAGGTTCAGTAGTATCTTGTTCTGAAGTTTCGTGATCATCATCATTAGCTTCCTCACTAACTGGTGTAGGTGTCACTGAAACAGTTTTCTGTGATGCACTACTTTCCAATAAGGGAGCAGGTACAGTTACATCATCAAGTTCTACTTTCCTCCCACTCACTTCTTTCGAGAGAAACTCCTTCTCCAGAAAGTTTCCGAATTTAGCAAAAAAAGTCTTGCCTTCGGATCTGTGATAGAAGGTGTATCCAATAGTTTCCTTTGGATATCCTATGAAGACACATTTCTCCGATTTGGGTTCGAGCTTATCAGGTTGAAGCTTTTTCACATAAGCATTGCAGCCCCAAACTTTCAGAAACGACAACTTTCGTTTCTTGCCAAACCACAGTTCATAAGGTGTCGTCTCAACGGATTTTGATGGTGCCCTATTTAACGTGAATGCGGCCGTCTCTAGAGCGTATCCCCAAAACGATAGCGGTAAATCAGTAAGAGACATCATAAATCGCACCATATCTAGTAAAGTACGACTACGACATTCGGACACACCATTACACCCTGGTGTTCCGGGTGGCGTGAGTTGCGAAACTATTCCACAATTTTTCAAATGTACACCAAACTCGTAACTCAAATATTCTCCTCCACGATCAGATCATAGAAATTTAATTTTCTTGTTACGATGATTTTCTACTTCACTCTGAAATTCTTTGAACTTTTCAAATGTTTCAGACTTGTGTTTCATTAAGTAGATATACCCATATCTGCTTAAGTCATCTGTGAAGGTGAGAAAATAACGATGTCCGCCACGAGCCTCAATATTCATTGGACCACATACATCTGTATGTATGATTTCCAACAAATCTGTTGCTCTCTCCATAGTACCGGAGAACGGTGTTTTGGTCATCTTGCCCATGAGGCACGGTTCGCAAGTACCAAGTGATTCATAATCAAGTGGTTCCAAAAGTCCATCAATATGGAGCTTCTTCATGCGCTTTACACCGATATGACCTAAATGGCAGTGCCACAAATAAGTTGCACTATCATTATCAACTCTGCATCTTTTGGCTTCAACACTATGAATATGTGTGTCACTACTATCGAGATTCAATAAAAATAGACCACTCTTTAAGGGTGCATGACCATAAAAGATATTACTCATATAAATAGAACAACCATTATTCTCAGATTTAAATGAATAACCGTCTTGCATCAAACAAGATCCAGATATAATGTTCATGCTTAACGCTGGCACCAAATAACAATTATTTAGGTATAATATTAATCCCGAAGGTAGATGTAGAGGTAGCGTGCCGACTGCGATCACATCGACTTTGGAACCGTTTCCCACGCGCATCGTCACCTCGTCCTTAGCCAATCCTCACTTAATTCGTAGTCCCTGTTTCGAGTTGCAAATATTAGCAACAGAACTCGTGCATATAACATCAACATATATAACCTAGGCTCGGATGCCATTGTTGGGTTACGTAGTAATTTCAAAAAAATTCATATGCACACGCAAGATCATGGTGATGCATAGCAACGAGAGGGGGAGAGTGTGATCTACGTACCCTTGTAGATCGACAACGGAAGCGTTAACTTGGTTGATGTAGTCGTACGTCTTCACGGCCCGACCGATCAAGCACCGAAACTACGGCACCTCCGAGTTCTAGCACACGTTCAGCTTGATGACGATCCCCGGACTCCGATCCAGCAAAGTGTTGGGGAAGAGTTCCGTCAGCACGACGGCGTGGTGACGATCTTGATGTACTACTGTCGCAGGGCTTCGCCTAAGCACCGCTACAATATTATCGAGGACTATGGTGGAAGGGGGCACCGCACACGCCTAAGAATATGATCACGTGGATCAACTTGTGTGTCTAGGGGTGCCCCTTGCCTCCGTATATAAAGGATCCAAGGGGGGGTGCGGCCGGCCCTAGTAGGAGGCGCGCAGGAGGAGTCCTACTCCTACCGGGAGTAGGACTCCCCTCCCTTTCCTTGTCCAAGTAGGAGAGGGGGGAGGAGAGAAGAAAAGGGAGGGCGCCGCCCTCCCTCCTTGTCCAATTCAGACTAGGGGGAGAGGGGGCGCGCGGCCTGCCCTGGCAGCCCCTCCTCTTCTCTACTTTAGGCCCATGAGGCCCATTAACCCCCCGGGGGGTTCCGGTAACCCCCCGGTGCTCCGGTTTTATCCGAAACTTCCCCGGAACATTACCGGTGTCCGAATATAGCCGTCCAATATATCAATCTTTATGTCTTGACCATTTCAAGACTCCTCGTCATGTCTGTGATCACATCCGGGACTCCGAACTAACTTCGGTACATCAAAACTCATAAACTCATAATAAAACTGTCATCGAAACCTTAAGCGTGTGCACCCTACGGGTTCGAGAACAATGTAGACATGACCGAGACACGTCTATGGTCAATAACCAATAGCGGAACCTGGATGCTCATATTGGCTCCTACATATTCTACGAAGATCTTTTATCGGTCAGACCGCATAACAACATACGTTGTTCCCTTTGTCATCGGTATGTTACTTGCCCGAGATTCGATCGTCGGTATCCCATACCTAGTTCAATCTCATTACCGGCAAGTCTCTTTACTCGTTCCGTAATACATCATCTCACAACTAACTCATTAGTTGCAATGCTTGCAAGGCTTATGTGATGTGTATTACCGAGAGGGCCCAGAGATACCTCTCCGACAATTGGAGTGACAAATCCTAATCTCGAAATACGCCAACCCAACATGTACCTTTGGAGACACCTGTAGAGCACCTTTATAATCACCGTTTTACTTGTGATGTTTGGTAGCACACAAAGTGTTCCTCTGGCAAACAGGAGTTGCATAATCTCATAGTCATAGGAACATGTATAAGTCATGAAGAAAGCAATAGCAACACACTAAACGATCGGGTGCTAGGCTAATGGAATGGGTCATGTCAATCAGATCATTCACCTAATGATGTGATCCCATTGATCAAATAACAACTCTTTGTTTATGGTTAGGAAACATAACCATCTTTGATTAACGAGCTAGTCAAGTAGAGGCATACTAGTGACACTCTGTTTGTCTATGTATTCACACATGTATTATGTTTCCGGTTAATACAATTCTAGCATGAATAATAAACATTTATCATGATATAAGGAATAAATAATAACTTTATTATTGCCTCTAGGGCATATTTCCTTCAGCTCAAGGGCAGGTCATCCCCACTCCCAAACCCAACGAGAGTGTCGTATTTGTTTCCCACTTCCTCCGAGGGCTAGGCTTTAGTCTTGATCCCTTTGTTAGAGGGCTTATGTTCTATTACGGGCTCGATTTCCATGATCTAACCCTAGATTCCATCCTTCACATCTCCTCGTTTATCGTCGTGTGTGAGGCCTTCCTCCGCATCACCCCACACTTCGGCTTATGGCTCAAGACCTTCAGTGTGAAGCCGAAGATGATCGATGGGTAACACGCAGAATGTGGAGGTGCCATAATAAGCAAAGGCGCCGATGACCTATGGCCAAAGTGTTCCTTGTTGGAAATATGCCCTAGAGGCAATAATAAAAGTATTATTATATTTCATTGTTCATGATAATTGTCTTTTATTATGCTATAACTGTATTATCCGGAAATCGTAATACACGTGTGAATACATAGACCTCAATATGTCCCTAGTGAGCCTCTAGTTGACTAGCTCGTTGTGATCAACAGATAGTCATGATTTCCTGGCTATGGACATTGGATGTCGTTGATAACGGGATCACATCATTAGGAGAATGATGTGATGGACAAGACCCAATCCTAAGCATAGCACAAAGGTCGTTTAGTTCGTTTGCTAGAGCTTTGCCAATGTCAAGTATCTCTTCCTTAGACCATGAGATCGTGTAACTCCCGGACCGTAGGAGTGCCTTGGGTGTATCAAACGTCACAACGTAACTGGGTGACTATAAAGGTGCATTACAGGTATCTCTGAAAGTAGCTGTTGGGTTGACACGGATTGAGACTGGGATTTGTCACTCCGTATGACGGAGAGGTATCTCTGGGCCCACTCGGTAATGCATCATCATAATGAGCTCAAGGTGACCAAAGTGTTGGCCACGAGATCATGCATTACGGTACGAGTAAAGTGACTTGCCGGTAACGAGACTGAACAAGGTATTGGGATACCGACGATCGAGTCTCGGGCAAGTAACGCACCGATTGACAAAGGGAATTGTATACAGGGTTTGACCGAATCCTCGACATCGTGGTTCATCCGATGACAACATCGAGAAGCATGTGGGAGACAACATGGGTATCCAGATCCCGCTGTTGGTTATTGACCGGAGAACGTCTCGGTCATGTCTACATGTCTCCCGAACCCGTAGGGTCTACACACTTAAGGTTCGATGATGCTAGGGTTATAAAGGAAGTTTGTATGTGGTTACCGAATGTTGTTCGGAGTCCCGGATGAGATCCCGGACGTCACGAGGAGTTCCGTAATGGTCCGGAGGTAAAGATTTATATATGGGAAGTCCTATTTTGGCCACCGGAAAATGTTCGGGATTTTTCGGTATTGTACCGGGAAGGTTCTAGAAGGTTCCGGAGTGGGGCCCACCTGCATGGGGGGACCCATATGAACGTGAGTAGTGGGGGAAAGGCCCCACACCCCTGGTCAAGGCGCACCAAGATTCCCCCTTAGAAGGAATAAGATCATATCCCGAAGGGATAAGATCAAGATCCCTAAAAAGGGGGGATAACAATCGGTGGGGAAGGAAATGATGGGATTTCTTTCCTCCCACCTTGGCCAACGCCCCAATGGACTTGGAGGGCAAGAAACCAGCCCCTCCACCCCTATATATAGTGGGGAGGCGCATGGGAGCTTAGGACAAGCCAATGCGCAGCCCCTCCCCTCCCCAACACCTCTCCTCCTCCGTATATGCTTGGCGAAGCCCTGTCGGAGTACTGCTGCACCAACTACACCACGCCGTCGTGCTGCCGTTGGAGCAATCTTCCTCAACCTCTCCTTCCCCCTTGCTGGATCAAGAAGGAGGAGACGTCTCCCGTCCCGTACGTGTGTTGAACGCGGAGGTGCTGTCCATTCAGCACTTGGACATTGGTGATCCGAATCACGTTCGAGTACGACTCCATCAACACCATCCCCTTGGCTAGCTTCCGCTCGTGATCTACAAGTGGTATGTAGATGCAAACTCTCTCCCTTGACTCGTTGCTTAGATGAACTCATAGATGGATCTAGGTGAAACCGTAGGAAAAATTTTAATTTTCTGCAACGTTCCCCAACAGTGGTATCAGAGCTAGGTCTATGTGTAGTTCTCTTTGCACGAGTAGAACACAATTTTGTTGTGGGCGTGGATTTTGTCATCTTACTTGCCTCTACTAGTCTTTTCTTGCTTCGGCGGTATTGTGGGATGAAGCGGCCCGGACCAACCTTACATGTACGCTTACGTGAGACCGGTTCCACCGACTGACATGCACTAGTTGCATAAGGTGGCTGGCGGGTGTCTGTCTCTCCCATTTTAGTTGGAGCAGATTCGATGAAAAGGGCCCTTATGAAGGGTAAATAGAAGTTGACAAAATCACGTTGTGGTTATTCGTAGGTAAGAAAACGTTCTTTCTAGAACCCAATTGCAGCCATGTAAAAGATGCAACAACAATTAGAGGACGTCTAACTTGTTTTTGCAGCGATTGATCATGTGATGTGATATGGCCAGAAGTTGTGATGAATGATGAATTGTGATGTATGAGATCATGTTCTTTGTAATTGGATTCACGACTTGCATGTCAATGAGTATGACAACCGGCAGGAGCCATAGGAGTTGTCTTTATTTTTTGTATGACCTGCGTGTCATTGAAGAACGCCATGTAACTCACTTTACTTTATTGCTAAACGCGTTAGCCATAGAAGTAGAAGTAGTCGTTGGCGTGACAACTTCATGAAGACACGATGATGGAGATCATGATGATGGAGATCATGGTGTCAAGCCGGTGACAAGATGATCATGGAGCCCCGAAGATGAAGATCAATGGAGCTATATGATATTGGCCATATCATGTCACAACTATATAATTGCATGTGATGTTTATTATGTTTATGCATCTTGTTTACTTAGGACGACGGTAGTAAATAAGATGATCCCTTACAAAAATTTCAAGAAGTGTTCTCCCCTAACTCTGCACCGTTGCTACAGTTCGTCGCTTCTAAGCACCACGTGATGATCGGGTGTGATGGATTCTTACGTTCACATACAACGGGTGTAAGACAGTTTTACACAGCGAAAACACTTAGGGTTAACTTGACGAGCCTAGCATGTGCAGACATGGCCTCGGAACACGGAGACCGAAAGGTCGAACACGAGTCGTACGGAAGATACGATCAACATGAGAATGTTCACCGACGATGACTAGTCCGTCTCACGTGATGATCGGACACGGCCTAGTCGACTCGGATCGTGTAACACTTAGATGACTAAAGGGATGTCTAATCTGAGTGGGAGTTCATAATTTGATTAGAACTTAATTATCATGAACTTAGTCTAAAACCTTTGCAAATATGTCTTGTAGATCAAATGGCCAACGCTCATGTCAACATGAACTTCAACGCGTTCCTAGAGAAAACCAAGCTGAAAGATGATGGCAGCAACTATACGGACTGGGTCCGGAACCTAAGGATCATCCTCATAGCTGCCAGGAAACAATATGTCCTAGAAGGACCGCTAGGTGACGCTCCCGTCCCAGAGAACCAAGACATTATGAATGCTTGGCAAACTCGCGCTGATGATTACTCCACGTTCAGTGCGGCATGCTTTACAGCTTAGAACCGGGGCTCCAAAAGCGTTTTGAGCATCACGGAGCATATGAGATGTTCGAAGAGCTGAAACTAGTTTTCCAAGCTCATGCCCGGGTCGAGAGATATGATGTCTCCGACAAGTTCTACAGTTGTAAGATGGAGGAAAACAGTTCTGTCAGTGAGCACATCCTGAAGATGTCTGGGTTGCACAACCGTATGACCCAGCTGAACATTAACCTCCCAGATGAGGCGGTCATTGACAGAATCCTCCAGTCACTCCCACCAAGCTACAAGAGCTTTGTGATGAACTACAACATGCAGGGGATGGAAAAGACCATTCCTGAAGTGTTCTCGATGCTGAAGTCAGCAGAGGCTGAAATCAAGAAAGAACATCAAGTGTTGATGGTCAATAAGACCACTAAGTTCAAGAAGGGCAAGGGTAAGAAGAACTTCAAGAAGGACGGCAAGGAGGTTGCCGCGCCTGGTAAGCCAGTTACCGGGAAGAAGTCAAAGAATGGACCTAAGCCTGAGACTGAGTGCTTTTATTGCAAGGGGAAGGGTCACTGGAAGCGGAACTGCCCCAAATACTTAGCAGATAAGAAGGCCGGCAAAACCAAAGGTATATTTGATATACATGTAATTGATGTGTACCTTACCAGTACTCATAGTAACTCCTGGGTATTTGATACCGGTGCCGTTGCTCATATTTGTAACTCACAGCAGGAGCTGCGGAATAAACGGAGACTGGCGAAGGACGAGGTGACGATGCGCGTCGGGAATGGTTCCAGAGTCGATGTGATCACCGTCGGCACGCTGACTCTACATTTACCTACGGGATTAGTTTTGAACCTTAATAATTGTTATTTAGTGCCAAGTTTGAGCATGAACATTATATCTGGATCTCGTTTAATACGAGATGGCTACTCATTTAAGTCTGAGAATAATGGTTGTTCGATTTATATGAGAGATATGTTTTATGGTCATGCTCCGATGGTCAATGGTTTATTCTTAATGAATCTCGAGCGTAATATTACACATGTTCATAGTGTAGATGCCAAAAGATGTAAAGTTGATAACGATAGTCCCACATACTTGTGGCACTGCCGCCTTGGTCACATTGGTGTCAAGCGCATGAAGAAGCTCCATGCCGATGGACTTTTAGAGTCTCTTGATTATGAATCGTTTGACACGTGCGAACCATGCCTCATGGGCAAGATGACCAAGACTCCGTTCTCCGGAACAATGGAGCGAGCAACCAACTTATTGGAAATCATACATACCGATGTGTGCGGTCCAATGAGCGTTGAGGCTCGCAGAGGATATCGTTATGTTCTCACTCTCACCGATGACTTAAGTAGATATGGGTATGTCTACTTAATGAAACACAAGTCTGAGACCTTTGAAAAGTTCAAGGAATTTCAGAATGGGGTGGAGAATCAACGTGACCGAAAGATAAAGTGCCTACGATCAGATCGTGGAGGAGAATATTTAAGTCACGAATTTGGCACACACTTAAGGAAATGTGGAATCGTTTCACAACTCACGCCGCCTGGAACACCTCAGCGAAACGGTGTGTCCGAACGTCGTAATCGCACTCTATTGGATATGGTGCGGTCTATGATGTCTCTTACTGATTTACCGCTATCATTTTGGGGATACGCTCTAGAGACAGCTACATTCACTTTAAATAGGGCACCGTCTAAATCCGTTGAGACGACACCGTATGAATTATGGTTTGGGAAGAAACCTAAGCTGTCGTTTCTAAAAGTTTGGGGATGCGATGCTTATGTCAAGAAACTTCAACCTGAAAAGCTCGAACCCAAGTCGAAAAAATGCGTCTTCATAGGATACCCTAAGGAAACTGTCGGGTATACCTTCTACTTAAGATCCGAGGGCAAAAATCTTTGTTGCCAAGAACGGATGCTTTCTGGAAAAAGAGTTTCTCTCGAAAGAAGTAAGTGGGAGGAAAGTAGAACTCGATGAAGTACTACCTCTCAAACGGGAAAGTGGTGCAGCTCAGGAAAATGTTCCTGTGATGCCCACACCAACTGAAGAGGAAACCAATGATGATGATCAAGGTACTTCGGATCAAGTTGCTACTGAACTTCATAGGTCCACAAGGACACGTTCCGCACCAGAGTGGTACGGCAACCCCGTCCTGGAAATCATGTTGTTAGACAACGGTGAACCTTCGAACTATGAAGAAGCGATGGCGGGCCCAGATTCCAACAAATGGCTTGAAGCCATGAAATCCAAGATAGAATCCATGTATGAAAACAAAGTATGGACTTTGACAGACTTGCCCGATGATCGGCGAGCGATAGAAAACAAATGGATCTTTAAGAAGAAGACAGACGCGGATGGTAATGTCACCATCTATAAAGCTCGACTTGTCGCTAAGGGTTATCGACAGGTTCAAGGGATTGACTACGACGAGACATTCTCTCTCGTAGCGAAGCTAAAGTCCGTCCGAATCATGTTAGCAATTGCCGCATACTATGATTATGAGATATGGCAGATGGACGTCAAAACAGCATTCCTTAATGGACATCTTAAGGAAGAACTGTATATGATGCAGCCGGAAGGTTTTGTCGATCCTAAGAACGCTAACAAAGTATGCAAGCTCCAGCGATCCATTTATGGGCTGGTGCAAGCATCTCGGAGTTGGAATATTCGCTTTGATGAGATGATCAAAGCGTTTGGGTTTATGCAGACTTATGGAGAAGCCTGCGTTTACAAGAAAGTGAGTGGGAGCTCTGTAGCATTTCTCATATTATATGTAGATGACATACTCTTGATGGGAAATAATATAGAATTTCTGGACAGCATTAAGGCCTACTTGAATAAGTGTTTTTCAATGAAGGACCTTGGAGAAGCTGCTTACATATTAGGCATCAAGATCTATAGAGATAGATCGAGATGCCTCATAGGTCTTTCACAAAGCACATACCTTGATAAGATTTTGAAGAGGTTCAAAATGGATCAGTCCAAGAAGGGGTTCTTGCCTATGTTACAAGGTGTGAGATTGAGCTCGGCTCAGTCACCGACCACGGCAAAAGATAAAGAAGAGATGAGTGTCATCCCCTATGCTTCAGCCATAGGATCTATTATGTATGCCATGCTGTGTACCAGACCTGATGTAAACCTTGCCGTGAGTTTGGTAGCTAGATACCAAAGTAATCCCGGCAAGGAACACTGGACAGCAGTCAAGAATATCCTGAAGTACCTGAAAAGGACAAAGGACATGTTTCTCGTTTATGGAGGAGACGAAGAGCTTGTCGTAAAGGGTTACGTCGACGCTAGCTTCGACTCAGATCCGGATGACTCTAAGTCACAAACCGGATACGTGTATATGTTGAATGGTGGAGCAGTAAGCTGGTGCAGCTGCAAGCAGAGCGTCATGGCGGGATCTACGTGTGAAGCGGAGTACATGGCAGCCTCGAAGGCAGCGCATGAAGCGATTTGGGTGAAGGAGTTCATCACCGACCTAGGAGTCATACCCAATGCGTCGGGGCCAATCAAACTCTTCTGTGACAACACTGGAGCTATTGCCCTTGCCAAGGAGCCCAGGTTTCACAAGAAGACCAGGCACATCAAGCGTCGTTTCAACTCCATCCGTGAAAATGTTCAAGATGGAGACATAGAAATTTGCAAAGTACATACGGATCTGAATGTCGCAGATCCGTTGACTAAACCTCTCTCGCGAGCTAAACATGATCAACACCAGAACTCTATGGGTGTTCGATTCATCACAATGTAACTAGATTGGTGACTCTAGTGCAAGTGGGAGACTGTTGGAAATATGCCCTAGAGGCAATAATAAAAGTATTATTATATTTCATTGTTCATGATAATTGTCTTTTATTCATGCTATAACTGTATTATCCGGAAATCGTAATACATGTGTGAATACATAGACCTCAATATGTCCCTAGTGAGCCTCTAGTTGACTAGCTCGTTGTGATCAACAGATAGTCATGATTTCCTGGCTATGGACATTGGATGTCGTTGATAACAGGATCACATCATTAGGAGAATGATGTGATGGACAAGACCCAATCCTAAGCATAGCACAAAGGTCGTTTAGTTCGTTTGCTAGAGCTTTGCCAATGTCAAGTATCTCTTCCTTAGACCATGAGATCGTGTAACTCCCGGATACCGTAGGAGTGCCTTGGGTGTATCAAATGTCACAACGTAACTGGGTGACTATAAAGGTGCATTACAGGTATCTCCGAAAGTAGCTGTTGGGTTGACACGGATTGAGACTGGGATTTGTCACTCCGTATGACGGAGAGGTATCTCTGGGCCCACTCGGTAATGCATCATCATAATGAGCTCAAGGTGACCAAAGTGTTGGCCACGAGATCATGCATTACGGTACGAATAAAGTGACTTGCCAGTAACGAGACTGAACAAGGTATTGGGATACCGACGATCGAGTCTCGGGCAAGTAACGCACCGATTGACAAAGGGAATTGTATACAGGGTTTGATCTAATCCTCGACATCGTGGTTCATCTGATGACAACATCGAGAAGCATGTGGGAGCCAACATGGGTATCCAGATCCCGCTGTTGGTTATTGACCGGAGAATGTCTCGGTCATGTCTACATGTCTCCCGAACCCGTAGGGTCTACACACTTAAGGTTAGATGACGCTAGGGTTATAAAGGAAGTTTGTATGTGGTTACCGAATGTTGTTCGGAGTCCCGGATGAGATCCCGGACGTCACAAGGAGTTCCGGAATGGTCCGGAGGTAAAGATTTATATATGGGAAGTCCTATTTTGGCCACCGGAAAATGTTCGGGATTTTTCGTTATTGTACCGGGAAGGTTCTAGAAGGTTCCGGAGTGGGGCCCACCTGCATGGGGGGACCCACATGAACGTGAGTAGTGGGGGAAAGGCCCCACACCCCTGGTCAAGGCGCACCAAGATTCCCCCTTAGAAGGAATAAGATCATATCCCGAAGGGATAAGATCAAGATCCCTAAAAAGGGGGGATAACAATCGGTGGGGAAGGAAATGGTGGGATTTCTTTCCTCCCACCTTGGCCAACGCCCCAATGGACTTGGAGGGCAAGAAACCATCCCCTCCACCCCTATATATAGTGGGGAGGCGCATGGGAGCTTAGGACAAGCCAAGGCGCAGCCCCTCCCCTCCCCAACACCTCTCCTCCTCCGTATATGCTTGGCGAAGCCCTGTCGGAGTACTGCTGCACCAACTACACCACGCCGTCGTGCTGCCGTTGGAGCAATCTTCCTCAACCTCTCCTTCCCCCTTGCTGGATCAAGAAGGAGGAGACGTCTCCCGTCCCGTACGTGTGCTGAACGCGGAGGTGCTGTCCGTTCAGCACTTGGACATCGGTGATCCGAATCACGTTCGAGTACGACTCCATCAACACCATCCCCTTGGCTAGCTTCCGCTCGTGATCTACAAGTGGTATGTAGATGCAAACTCTCTCCCTTGACTCGTTGCTTAGATGAACTCATAGATGGATCTTGATGAAACCGTAGGAAAAATTTTAATTTTCTGCAACGTTCCCCAACATTCCTTCCCGGAGGTGTCCAACTTATGGCAGCGGGAGTGGTTTTACATCACAACTCCCCGAAGTACTAAGTGGGTAGCCGCCCCCGCCTTCCATTCGGCCCCCTCGCCACAACTGGCGTCATGGGTCAACAAGGGGCTGGACTGGGGGCCAGTTAATGACGTGCTGACATTGCAGAGTCGCATCTGAGATCTCCTCAGGAGGGATGTCAGTCTCGTCAAGGTAATGCAAGTTATGCTAGTTTGCCGGGTCCTTCCATGCCAACATCGATCTCTCCGTATGTGGGAGTTCATCCCGGAAGGACCGTGAACTATTCAGCAATTCTTCGGCATGACGCTCGAAGGGATGTATGGATTGTTCTTCGGATCACGAATAAAGTGTCCGGACACCACCGAGGATGCGGGTCTAAACTGCAATCGTCCAGATACCCATGTAAGTAATTCTGCGGCCGAACACGTCGTCTTTTCATTTGTCATGGCATCATTCTGAAAAAATTGCTCTTGGCTAGGACTGGACAAGAAAGGCGAAGATGATCAGGTGTTCGACCCCCCTTCCCGAAGGCTCATCGGATCCTGTACTAGCCCGGATGCTTGAGCCTGCACTTTATCAAGTGCCATCAGGGGAAGATAAAGGGAGGGATAAAGAAGCCGAAAGTGGGCCTCGCGCATTACTCATCCAAACCGGGGGAATTAGTGTCTCCGCGAAGGAGGATAATTGGGGAGAAGAATATAGAATCCCCTCTCCCCAAGGAAGGAAAAGTCCCGCCCCTGAAGACTTGGAAACAAAGGTTTCCAAACGGGGGAAGAAACCTTCGCCAGGGGGCCCTGCCCCGGAGGGCGTCCTTACCGCACAATGGCCGCAAGGGGGCCAGCCCTCCACCAAGCTGTAAGTGAATCAAGAGTACTTTTGGTAAATATATCCTGCTTTATCTCCGAGGACAATAACCGAGACATATATCTTGCAGTCTGGCTTGTAGCCCTTCTCAACAGAGTTCGTCTTCGGGGGATCTTCTTCCGGAGATGATGGAGAGCGAAACGCCTCCCCCTGGCTCCCCGCCTCCTGGGGCGGACGACCCTGAGGTGTCATCACGGAGGATTTCTCCAGATCCACCGAGGCCAGAAGGTAACCCTTCGGCCACCCGAAGTCCGGAGTATTCGGCTTCTAAGGAGAGCAACAGAAAGAGTCTGGGATTGTCCGGTGCACAACCGGACGTGCTGATGGGTCTTTTGGAGCAAGCGGCTATCTCAAAGGAGCATCATACTTTAATGGGTACGGTGATTGAGAGGATCTCATCCGCCAAAAGTGGGTTGCATGAAGCTTTTACGAGCCTGCTAAGAGGCTTTGAGGTACACAAAGTAATATATAAAAAATTTGACGGTACCGCACACACTAGGTGTGCTCTATACAGATAGTAGCCCCTGAGACTCTGGTTGCTGTCTAGAGGCGGCAAACAGAGGATCGTGGTCCCAGGTAATGATCGTGCTGTTTTCATGTGCAGGCGGTTGACGGTCCGGTGGCTGGCCGGACTGCTGAGTTTGCTGGACTTAGCCGGCAACTTGACGCGGCAGATGCTTACATTGCGCTTGTGAACAAGCGGCTTGACGAGGCACATGGTATGTATTTTTGGGTGGTCAAAAAATATTAAGAGGAGCATGATGCTAGTATCTATAATATGCTGTGACTGCAGATGGAGCTGCCGCCGTGGAGACCCTTCGGGCGGAACTTGCCCGAGCCAAGGAACAAGCCAGGAGGACTGATGCGGCCGCCCTAAAGGCGGCCGAAGAGTTAAGAGCCGAACGGGCTGCTCATCGCCAGAGCGAAGATAAAATATCCGAGATGGCCGTTGAGCTGAAGGATGCCGCCGACCGGTATGAGCTTCTTGAAAAGGAAAGCCAAGCGAAAGCGGCAGACCTGGAGAAAGCCATGGTAGCAGCCAAGGAGACCCGCTCTAAAATCAGAGCGGCGGAGGAGGAGCTTCGTCAAGCTGGAGATATCATGGCTGGGAAGCCCTTTTTGTTGCGGATGAAGTTCGGAGATCCGAAGTATGCCCCTCTAGATCAATTATGGAGTGCTGCAGACGCGTATTCAGACCTGGCAATGACTGCTGCTGATGCGACTGAGTTTTTCAAATATCAAAAAGATCACGAAGTGGAAAAGTTGTTCTGGTCGCAGTTCAGTGCTCCAACGCGTTCGCTGCTGTTAAATGAGCAAATGGCCGAGTGGGTTGAGCTCCATAGGTTGTCCGGGCTTGCCATGAGGTCTGTCGTGGATCATCTTTGGCCGGAAGGACCAAGGCCGAATAGTTATTTTGGTTTAGTGCAACGATTCCTTGGTGATGTGCCGCATATCGACGCTGTAAAGAGGTCGTCATGTATTGAGGGTGCGCGGATGGCTCTTGCCTGTGTTAAGACATATTGGGCAGAGATGGATGCCACCGCTATTGCAACCCGGGGTCCGGCCGTAGAGCAGGGCTCGGCCGAGCACTATTTTGTAGAAGTCCTAGAAGGCGCTCGTTTAATAGAGGATCAGTGCTCGAAGAGTATCATGTTCGAGTGACATGTATCCCAATTGTAAAAACAATGCTATTTGGACTATAAAGGCTGTGTTTATACTTTTGCCTGAAAGTATTATGGTGCCTCCTGTGCGGTCATTTTATGTATGTATATAACCTGAAAGTTTGCAGTCGTCGGCTTCAGCCCCCATGCATATAATGCGGGGGTGTTCGGAAAAGCACGTATTCACACTTGATCCAACGTCTTGGTCCATTAAGGAGGTGATAGCACGGCGAACGAGGCAATCAGACTATATTGCTTTAACACTTTCACTTAGCCATAGGAGTTTGACAGTGGGGCTACTATATAGCCCCTGGTACTTCCGCGCTTATCCGAATACGTTGCGCGTACATACATGACCGGGAAACCGGTCCTTCGTTAATGCGGAGGAATCGTGAAGATTCCGCTAAGTCCTCGAGTGGTTGACCAGTCTCGCGCTTTCTCATGACAGTCAGTTTTCGACTTTCTCTACTGAGGTGCTCATCCAGATGAACCAGGGCACAATCACAGTAGTTCTCCTGGTGCCACCTTAGCCGATAGAGCGGAACGTAAGGTAGCAAAACACGGGAGCCGGGCAAACCCAACTACTGACCAAAGACATGATTCAGAGCTGATGCATATAAGGCCAAACTCGCAACGCCGAACACTCCCTAAGGTATTCGGTCTTTACAACATATACTGGGCTGAGTAACACCCTCGATAATAAGCCCTGAATTTCCAGGTAAGTGCATTAGTTTTACGTGACGAAATGTCAATAACGCCAGCATCCCTCTTGGTTATGTTGAGTATCATGAGGGTGTGAAGCAACAAGAGACAGTAAAAAGGTTTACACAGGGTCTTAATCTAAAAAGAAACCTTTGAACGGGGCCCTGCTGCACGTCTGCGCCTGTGTCTCTGTAGTGCCGTATCCTGGAAGGGTGTAGCACGATGATCATCTGTAAGAGAGAAAAGCCCAGGTGAAAGTTTTCGTGCGAAAAATTGGTTATTCTTAATAAACCATTAAAATTCAATCTAAATAAGATCAAGCCAAACTGTAGTCCTTTTTACATGTGGGAAGCCCCTAGCCCCACCTATGGGGGTATATCCATTGACCCAGTCTTAGGTTTATTTGAGCTGTTATAGCTAGTGGTGTGCCGGACTCATCTAGCCGTGTCCGCGGTCTTGACGACCGATCATTTATTCTGGTTGGAGAGGGCGTTCAGTGTTCAGCTGATAAAGCCGCCACACGTTCTTCCGCACATAAGGAACGTTCTATGTTTCCGCTAACTATGATGATGCCACGTGGACCGGGCATCTTAAGCTTAAGATAAGCGTAATGCGGTATTGCATTAAAACGAGCGAAGGTCGTTCTTCCGAGTAGTGCTTGATAGCCACTTCGGAATGGAGCGATGTCGAAGGTTAAGTTTTCACTTCGGAAGTTGTCGGGAGAACCGATACAACCTCTAGTACTAGAGAGCCTGTGCAGCGGGCCTCTGGGCCTGGTATTACTCCTTTAAAGGTAGTTTTGCTTTGGCTGATTCTTATCGGCTCTATCCCCATTTTGCAGACTGTGTCCTGATATATCAGATTCAGACTACTGCCACCGTCCATAAGGACTCTGGTGAGATGGTATCCGTCAATTATTGGGTCTAGTACCAAGGCAGCCGATCCTCCGTGCCGGATACTAGTCGGGTGATCCCTGCGATCAAAAGTGATCAGGTAGGCCGACCAAGGGTTGAACTTGGGGGTGACGGGTTCCACGGCGCATACGTCTCGGAGTGCGTGTTTGCTCCTCCTCTTCATTACGTGAATAATGTTCACTGTTTTGACCTATGGTGGGAATTTTTTCTGTCCCCCAGTGTTCGGTTGGCGAGGCTCATCTTCGTCTTCGCTTGGTGTCTCTCTCCCCTTGTGTTCGGCATTTAGCTTGCCGGCTTGCTTGAAGACCCAACATTCTCTGTTGGTCACAGTCAAAAAAAAAACATTCTCTGTTGGTGTGATTTGCGGGTTTGTCGGAGGTGCCATGAATCTGACATAACCTGTCTAGAATCTTGTTTAGACTGGACGGTCCATCTCTGCTGCCTTTGAAGGGCTTTTTCCGTTGACTGGGTCGAGAGCTCCTGAATCCGGCATTTACCGCCGTGTTGTCTGGGCTGTCTTCATTGCTTCGAAGCTTGCTTTTATTGCGTCGTGGTTTTCCATTGCCATCCCTGACTTCGGATGTGCCTGGGTTGCTGGTGCCGCTACGGGCCAGCCAACTATCTTCGCCCGCGCAAAAGCGGGTCATAAGGCTTGTTAGGGCTGCCATTGTCCTCGGTTTTTCCTGGCCTAGGTGTCTGGCGAGCCATTCGCCCCGGACACTGTGTTTGAAAGCCACTAAGACTTCCGCGTCCGAGCAGTCAACAATTTGATTCTTCTTAGTGAGGAATCGGTTCCAAAGCTTTTGGGTTGACTCTCTGGGCTGTTGAATTATATGACTTAAATCGTCTGCATCCGGAGGTCGGACATAGGTCCCTCGAAAATTAGCCCTAAAAGCATCTTCGAGCTCTTCCCAACTTCCAATTGAGTTTTTGAGGAGGCTCTTCAGCCAGTGCCGAGCTGGTCCTTTCAACTTGAGGGGTAAGTATTTGATGGCGTGGAGATCATCTCTGCGAGCCATGTGGATACGAAGGATAAAGTCCTCAATCCAGACCCCAGAGTTTGTCGTTCCGTCGTATGCCTCTATGTTTACGGGTTTGAATCCTTCTCGAAATTCATGATCCAGAACCTCATCGATAAAGCATAGGGGGTGCGCGGCACCCCTGTATTTGGATGTGTCATGGCATTCTGATGGTTGTAGTGTTTGGTTTTGATTCTGTGTCAGAGCGTGCTTCCTAGATCCATAGATGGACCTGGTCATACCGGCTTTTTGGTGCAAGTCTTCACGTAAATCGTGTGCTGACTTATGTGCGACATCGTTAGCCGCCCTATCGCGGCCACGGGGTGGTCGATCCGGCTGATCGGTCATTTTATTTTTCGGCTGTATAGGCTTTAAAGCCTCGTCATCGAATTCGGGCAGCAGCTTGCGCTTTGGATAGCTCTTTGTGTGGCGGCTGCCATCGTACTTTTCTTCAGTGTCGAGCACTTTGTTTCATCTACTATTGAGTGTATTTTGCGCAGCCTTAAGCCTTTGCTTCTGCTTCTTCAGACTCCTCGCGGTGGCAATAAGCCTTCTATGGAGGTCCTCTTGCTCCAAGTGCCTTTCCGGGATGATGTGTGCATTGTCGTCCGGACTATTCTCCTTTCCGGAGACAGGTTGATGAGATTTACCCTCGGCGTCGCCGTGATCGGATAGCGGCTCTGTACTATGTTCGCCGTCTGCTAGTTCATCCTGCTCTATCGCTGGGTCTATGTGGTCGTCGTTTGCTTTGTAGTCGATCAGGCTATTATTCTTTCTTGCGCTGTTATCGCTGTTTTTGCCGAGGCAGGATTTGGAGCGGCGCCTACATCGTCGCTTTGGTTGCTTCTCGACGGAATTATCCTCCGCTGCATCCTTCCATTCCTCGTCATTGTTTTCTTTGGGTGTATCCACCATGTATATATTGTGTGATGAAGTGGCTGTCCAGCGCCCTGTGGGCGGTGGTTCCTGTTCCTCTCCTGCATTGTCGTCCATACCATCGATGTCTTTGGAGTCGAAATCAAGCATGTCGGTTAAGTCATTAACAGTGGCTATTAAGTGGGTGGTGGGTGGGGAACAAATTTCTTCGTCGTCCGCTTCCCACTCCAACAGGTCATAGTTCGGCCAAGGGCCTCCTGACAAGGAGAGAGACCTTAATGAATTTAGCACATCGCCCAAGGGCGAGTGCTAAAAGATATCTGTGGAGGTAAACTCCATGATCGGTGCCCAATCAGATTCAATAGGCACGGACGCGGGCGGTTCGGAGCCTGTGGCCGAGGACGAATCCAGGGGTCCGACAACACAGGTCTCATAGGAGGTGAAGTCAGTATTCGGCTCTATCACCGCTGGGTGTGCGGCTTCCGTGGCGGGGTCCATCCACCCATCCTCGGACGACATGATCTGCTCTGGATTGAAGGCCGGAGTAGCCACATGTATGATCTCCCGAACACCGTCCGACGGTAGAGTAAGTCATGCTCGTCGTGACTGTGTGGTGCACCTGACATGGGCTCGAATCCGTCGAAGACCAAGTCCCCGCGGATGTCGGTAGTACAGTTCAAGCTTCCAAACCTGACCAGATGGCCAGGGGTGTAGCTCTCGATCTGCTCTAGATGACCAAGCGAGTTGGCCCGCAGTACAAAGCCGTCGAATACAAAGATCTGTTCGGGGAGAAAAACCTCACCCTGAATCGCATCGTTGCCGATGATCGAAGGAGCCATCAAACCTTATGGTGATGACACAGTGGAACTCTCAATGAAAGCACCAATGTCGGTGTCAAAACCGACGGATCTCGGGTAGGGGGTCTCGAACTGTGCGTCTAAGGCGGATGGTAACAGGAGGCACGGGACACAATGTTTACCCAGGTTCGGGCCCTCTCGATGGAGGTAATACCCTATTTCCTGCTTGATTGATCTTGATGATATGAGTATTATAAGAGTTGATCTACCATGAGATCATAGAGGCAAAACCCTAGAAGCTAGCCTATGATTATGATTGTTGTTATCCTACGGACTAAACCCTCCGGTTTATATAGACACCGGAGGGGGCTTGGGTTACACAGAGTCGGTTACAAGGGAGGAGATCTACATATCTGAATTGCCAAGATTGCCTTCCATGCAAAGGAGAGTCCCACCCGGACACGGGACGAAGTCTTCAATCTTGTATCTTCATAGTCCAACAGTCCGGTCAAAGAATATAGTCCGGCTGTCCGAGGACCCCCTAATCCAGGACTCCCTCCACTATGAAGAACTTGAAAGACGCGAAAACAAAAATTTATCCCTCAACTATGAGGGGAGGTAAGGAACCGCCATCTAGCTCTGCACTTGATTCACCTTCTGTTTTGAGTAAGCTTGCGACACCTACACCTGCTTCTGCTATTAATTCTGATATGTCACATATTATTGATGATGCCACTTCTGCTATGCATGATACTTATGATGAAACTACTTATATGCTAGATACTACTGTGCCACTTGGTGAATTTCTTGATGAACAACTTGCTAGGGCTAGAGAGAATGAAATTATTGAAACTGATAATATTGATGAAAGTGATGATGAAGGCTCTCCTAATAAATATGAATTGCCTGTTGTGCCTGAGGGCTATGTATGGATGAAGAAACTAAAAGATACTTTCTTGCATGCAATGGTAGAAGTGATCTTAAGAAATTATTAGCTAAGCTTAAACAAAAAAACTCTGAAAGCTAGAATGAAATATGATCCTGCTTACGCTACTTCACCTATCTTTGTTACTGATAAGGATTATGAATTCTCTATTGATCCTGGTATAATTACTTTGGTTGAATATGATCCTTTTTATGGTTATGAATCTGAAACTGTTGTGGCACATCTTACTAAATTAAATGATATAGCCACCCTGTTCACTAATGATGAGAGAACTCGCTACTTTTATATCCTTAAAATATTTTCATTATCATTAAAGGGTGATGCTAAGATATGGTTTAATTCTCTTGATCCTGGTTGTGTGCGTAGTCCCTAGGATATGATTTATTACTTCTCTGCTAAATATTTCCCTGCTCATAAGAAAGAAGCTGCCTTAAGGGATATATATAATTTTGTGCAAATTGAAGAAGAGAGTCTCCCACAAGCTTGGGGGAGGCTTCTCCAATTACTTAATGCTTTGCCCGATCACCCTCTTAAGAAAAATGAAATACTTGATATCTTTTATAATGGACTAACCGATGCTTCCAGAGATTACCTAGATAGTTGTGTTGGTTCTGTTTTCAGGGAAAGAACACCGGATGAAGCTGAAATTCTATTGAATAATATGTTGACAAATAAAAATAATTGGACACTTCCTGAGCCAGCTCCTGAGCCAACTCCTGAGCCTATTCCTAAACCAACTACGAAGAAAAGAGGTGTTCTATTTCTCAGTCCTGAAGATATGCAAGAGGCAAAGAAATCTATGAAAGAAAAGGGTATTAAAGCTGAAGATGTTAAGAATTTACCTCCTATTGAAGAAATACATGATCTTAATTTACCGCATGTTGAAGAAATATATGGTTTTAATCCATCACCTATTAAAGAAACACATGGTCTTGATAACCCGACACAGGTAGTAAAGGTAAATTCTCTCTATAGATATGATAAAGCTGAAATCCCTCCTACTAAGTTTCCTAGCCAATGTTTGGATGAGTTTGATAACTTTATGGTTAAGCAAGAATACTTCAATGCTTATTTTGGTAGATAATTGAAACAAAATGCTTATATGATTGAACACTTGGGTGATTATATGTCTAGATTTAAAGGTGAACTTAAACTCGTTAGTAAACACACTTCTATGGTTACCACTCAAGTAGAACAAGTACTTAAAGTTCAGAATGATTTGCTCAATGAATTAAATAGTAAGAAGAATGATAGTGTTGTTAGAGTTATGACTAGAGGTGGTAAAATGACCCAGGAACCTTTGTATCCTCAGGGCCATCCTAAGAGAATTGAGCAAGATTCTCAGAGAAATAATATAGATGCACCTAGTCCTTCTAAAAGGAAGAAAAACAAAAATGATAGGACTTTGCATGCTTCTAGTGAACCTGTTATTGACACACCTGAGAATCCCAATGATATGTCTATTTCTGATGCTGAAACACAATCTGGTAATGAACATGAACCTAATGAAAATGTTAATGATGTTCATGTTGATGCTCAACCTAGCAATGATAATGATGTAGAAGCTGAACCTGCTATTGATCTTGATAACCCACAATCAAAGAATCAACGTTATGATGAGAGAGACTTTGTTGCTAGGTAACACAGTAAGGAAAGAGAGCCTTGGGTTCAGAAATCCATGCCTTTTCCTCCTAAGCCATCCAAGAAAAAGGATGATGAGGATTTTGAGCGCTTTGCTGAAATGATTAGACCTATCTTTTTGCGTATGCGTTTGACTAATATGCTTACAATGAATCCTTATGCTAAGTACATGAAAGATAATGTTACTAATAAAAGAAAGATACCGGAAGCTGAAATTTCCACCATGCTTGCTAATTATACTTTGAAGGGAGGAATACCAAAGAAACTTGGAGATCCCGGAGTACCAACTATACCATGCTCCATTAAAAGAAACTATGTTAAAACTGCTTTATGTGATTTTGGAGCCGGTGTTAGTGTTATGCCTCTCTCTTTATATCGTAGACTTGATTTGAATAAGTTGACACCTACTGAAATATCTTTGCAAATGGATGATAAATCAATTGCTATACCTGCCGGTATTTGTGAGGATGTGCCTGTTGTGGTTGCAGACGTTACTATTTTAACGGACTTTGTTATTCTTGATATTCTCGAGGACGATAGTATGTCTATTATTCTTGTAAGACCCTTTTTGAATACTGCAGGGGCTGTTATTGATTGCACCAAAGGCAATGTCACTTTTCATGTTAATGGTAATGTGCATACAGTACACTTTCCGGGGAAACAACCTCAAGTCCATAGTATAAATTCTATTGGAAAATTTTCAACAATCACTATTGGAGGTTTTGAATTTCCTCTTCCTACTGTCAAGAAGAAATATGATATTCTTATTGTTGGGGATGTGCATATCCCCGTTGAAGTAACCTAGTGCTATTCGAAAATTCTCCGGTTCCATGTTATTCGAAATGAGTTTGTTAACAAGACCTGATCAACCTTGTTAGTGGATTCCTTTTGATGAGCATGAGATGGATGAAGTTAGAAAGCACAACCTTCTGTACCCTCTTTTTTACTTTCTGTTATTTATATTAAATAAAGCAAAAATAGTAATTTTTGTCTGTTTTCTGATTATCCGTGCAATATAAAAATACCCCGAAAATAAAAGTTCTCCAAATGCCCTGAAATTTAAATATGATTTTTCTGGAATATTTGAGAATATTTGGCACTGAGAACACAGCAGGGGGAGCAAGCACCTGGCCACGAGGGTCCATGGCACGCCCACCCCCTGGGCGCGCCCCCTGCCTCATGGGCCCACGGTGGCTCCCCTCTACCTTATTCCTGCACCCACACACTTCTTCTTCCTCCCAAAAAATCACCATCCAGCTCAAGCACGAGCTCTAGCTCATTTTGTTCCGATTTTCGATCTCCTTGCTCAAAGCACCTTTCACAAAAACTGCTTTGGGGGATTGTTCCTTGGTATGTGACTCCTCCATTGGTCCAATTAGTTTTTGTTCTAGTGCTTTATTCATTGCAAATTTTGCTGCCTAGGTGACCATGTTCTTAAGCTTGCATGTCAAATTTATATGGTTCCAAGTAGTTCTAATGCATGATATAGGCTCTTGGCACTTGTAGGAGTAGTTGCTATAAATTTTGTTGAGTTTGGTTTACTTTTATTTGAAGTTACTAAAAATTTCAGAAATTTTTCAGAAGAAGAAATATGTTTAGGAAAATGTATCAAGGTGGTCCTTCAAGGAAGCAAGGACCCAGGCTTGCAATGTGTGATGCTGATGATGAGCCACCAAGGGACGCTCCAGTGCGGCCTTGTGAATGGCCTTCAGAGGACTTCATGGATCGAGCAGGAATTAAGGAAGAATTTAACGCATATTTGCATAACACTGATCTTGTGAGCTTCAAGGCAGAAAAGTGCCGTCAGTACCACTATCTCACTAGTTCCTTTGTGAGGAGGTTTGAATTTTCATCTTCACGCAATTCTCAAACTGTCCTGTTTGATCTTTTTGAAAATTCTTATACTATGGACTTAGAGGATTTTACCACTGCTTGTAAACTTCCACAATGGGGTAGTGCTAGTGAACCTCGCAAATCTAAGCTTAGAGATTTTCTTGCTAGTATAACTGTGGGGGAATCAAGAGATATAAGACAAGCTACCATAGGGAGCATTCATTTTCCTGCTATACATTATTTTGCTCTCTTCATAGGTAGATGCATTAATGGTAATGATGAAGCATGTCACATGTGTGTCCCTGACCTTAGTATTCTTAGGAGTGCTGTGTTAGGAGATAAATCTTATAATTTGGGAGCCATTGTTGCACGTAGGTTGCATCATAATAGATTTAATGGAGATTTCTTTGGTGGAATTTATGCAGCCCGTATAGCTAATTTTCTTGGTATAACCATACGTGAGGATGATATTGAGTTGCCTCCTGCTTATTTGGATTATGAGGCTATGGTTCGTCATCATTTTGTTGAGAGGAACGATCAGTTCCTCCAGTACCGACCAATCTTTGTCAAACGACGCACCTATCATGTCGCTCTCCCTGCTTCTACTTTCTTTGACTCTCAGGCAAAAGGGAGATATTTTATAACCAGAGAGGAGGTGGAAGAGTACAAGAGGAGGGCTGAGATAGCTCACCTCCAAGCTGCAGCCCATGATGCAATGACTGCTGCATCTCATTACAACCCCAACTACAACTTTGGATATCCGCCAGGCCAGCCGTGGCCATAGACCAACTTAGGCCAAAAGCCTAAGCTTGGGGGAGTACATATTTCCCACCGACATTACATTTATGTTCACACACACATTACTAGTTGTCGGTGCTCATACTTTTTCATTGTATCATCCATACTAGTCTATTTCCTTTTTATGCTTTCTTCTTGTGTGTTTGATAAACCTTAAGAAAAAAAATTAGTTGTAGCTTTTAGCTAGCTTTAATTCTATGCATGTAGTAGTAATTAAAAATAAAACCCAAAAAGATTTCATGTTCTTCTTTTGCTTGTTGGGAGCTTTCCCGTGTAAATAGTTTTATTTCTTTTCTTTTCTTTGGGGGTCGATAGGAGAAGACCATAATTAAATTGTTGAAGTGACTCATATATGCATTATTGTTGATTTAACCAAGAGTCCATATTGCCTTGTCTTCTCCTGTTTATTGAATGCTTGCAGATTCCAACTTAGTCCAATGCACGTGCACTGATATTATTATTCATATCATTCGGTCGTGCAAGTGAAAGGCAATTATGACGATATATGATGGACTGATTGAGATGGGAGAAGCTGGTATGAACTCAACCTCTCTTGTTTTTGTAAATATGATTAGTTCATCGTTCCTGATTCAGCCTATTATGAATAAACATGTTTGCAATGACAATTAGAGATTATAGTTGCTTATGCCATTCTTAATTAGCTAGGAGCTTATAATGGTTTACCTTGCGTGCCAACATGCTATTAAAATGGTTGTGATTGTGGTATGATAGGGTGGTATCCTCTTTTGAATGATTCGAGTGGCTTGAGTTGGCACATGTTCACGCATGTAACTGAAACAAAATCAACATAGCCTCTATGATATTTATGTTCATGGTGCATTATATCCTACTCATGCTTGCATTCGATGTTGATTAATTTTAATGCATGTTCATGATTGTTGTTGCTCTCTAGCTGGTCGCTTCCCAGTCTTTTTCTAGCCTTCACCTGTACTAAGCGGGAATACTGCTTGTGCATCCAATCCCATAAACCCCAACGTTGTTCCATATGAGTCCACCATACCTACCTATATACGGTATCTACCTGCCGTACCAAGTAAATTTGTATGTGCCAAACTCTAAACCTCCAAATAAACATTATGTTTTGTATGCTAGAATAGCTCATGTATCAACTAGGGTTGTCCGTATCTTCCATGTTAGGCGGGTTATTCTCAAGAGGAGTGTACTCCGCTCCTCACTCATGAGAAAATGGCTGGTCACCGGGATGCCCAGTCACATGCTTTATGCAACTCAAATCAAAATAATTGCAAACTAAACTCCCCTAGGACTGTTTTTAGCTGGAGGCACTCATTGTTTCGAGCAAGCCATGGATTGATGCTTGTTGGTGGAGGGGGAGTATAAAATTTACCATTCTGTTTGGGAACCGCCTATAATGTGTGTAGCATGGAAGATATCACCATCTCTTGGTTCTTATGTTGACAATGAAAGTATACCGCTCAGAATATTATTCACCTCTATTTCAAAATCGAGCTCTGGCACCTCTACAAATTCTTGCTTCCCTTTGCGGAGGGCCTATCTATTTACTTTTATGTTGAGTCATCATTCTCTTATTAAAATGTACCCGCCGAAGAGCACCTCTGTCATTTGCATTCATTACTGATTAGTTTACATTGAGTATCACTTGACTGGATCTTTTCACCATCACCGTCACCATGCCGTCGTGCTAACAAAACTCTTTCTCGACACTTTCTTGGATCAAGAGTTCGAGAGACGTCATTGAGCTGAACGTGTGCAGAACTCGGAGGTGCCGTACGTTCGGTGCTTGATCGGTCGGAACGAGAAGAAGTTCGACTACATCAACAGCGTTGTCAAACGCTTCCACTTTCGGTCTACGAGGGTAGGTGGACACACTCTTCCCCTCTCATTCCTATGCATCTCCTAGATAGATCTTCCGTGAGTGTTGGAGTTTTTTTGACATTGCATGCCAGGTTTCCCAATAACGGTGAAACCTGGTGACTGATTGGCTGTGTTGAGAGAGCATGAGGCCGTAGTGATGTGAGTGAGTGACATATGTGGTTGTTTTTCTTCCTTCAAGAGAAGGTCGAATTTTTTATCCTTAAAGAAAAGGAGAAAGAGCAACTGCTATCACATGACATAAATTTCACATAACTAATTGTCCATTTTTAGAGAAAATACCAACGAAAGTGATTTGTATGTAGCCTACAATTTATAGTTCATGAAAATTGGAATGTCGCTCACATTGCTCCATGCAAATGAAGCTAAAAAGAACATTCCTCACATTGTACGAAAATATGTAAAAAAGCAATGAGTAGATCTTAATTTGTAACTGATAATTAGTTGGATCCTTGCTCTCTATGTGCACATCTTCTATTAGTTTTTTTTTCTTTCTCGAAAAAATTACTTTTCGATTGTTAAGGGCTATCATTTCTATACATGCGAAAGTTGACATGTTTTTCTCAGTATGTTTAATACGCAACCGGCAAAAAAATATTCATGGCCCGTGACAATGCACTGACTCGTTCAAAGATTTTGGTTGTGAAATCGGTCAAATTATTCACATTTTGTTATTGCCATGTACATGGTCAACCCTAAAAATGCAGAACACACTTTGATCAGGTTTCTATGTTGGCCGAACCATAATATCAAGGATTGTGCTAACTTCCAACTGATCAGAATATAAACAATAGATTCGGACACCTCCTCCTTATTATCCAATCATACATGCATGCAACCTTACTAGCTAATCACCGTGCGTGGTGGTGGAGGGATGCATACACCAAACCTTGACTAATGAGTCCATGCTTGCATCCAAACTAAAAGACAAACAAGATGATGTTAGCAAAAGATTCTCCCTATTTTTAAACTTTAAAATGTTTTGTAGTTCAAACCGTCGCTCCGATTGAAAATCCGTTTTCACGTAAAAAAATCATCATGACGAGATCTTCGAAACTAGATCCCATGTTGATATGTTTCGATGACTTTTTTTTCAAGCCAAAAGTTACCACGCCCAGACCAAATAAACTATCACGCCTATAGTACGTAACTTATCATGATGTTATACACTAAAGTTACCGGGGTATGTTTCAACTACTTTTTTTCCTGGGTCAAAATTTACCATGGTATTGTAAGTAATTTATACACTACCCACCATCTATGATCGATATCATGCCTAGGCCACGAGGTGAGGTCCACATGCCAACATGGCAGGACTCACTTATAAAAATGGAAACTTGCATTTCGTGCCGGGCCTGACCTGTTTAGGTATGTGCCGGACCGTGCAGTACATGAGCCGACCTGTTGGCCATGTATAATTAGGTCTATAGTGCATAAAATACCATGATATTTACGCCGAAGTTATTGAGGGTATGTTTTTCAACTTCTTCTCTCCGGATCAAAGTTATCGTGGTATTTGTATGTCAATTATCAGGTTTGTGGTCTAATATTACCATGTTATTTACCCAAAAGGTATCGAGGTTATGTATTTTGGAAGGAAAAACATAGTCAAATTTACCGCGGTGTTTGTACGTGAGTTATCAGCTCTGTTGTGCATATATTACCATACTATTTACACAGAAGTTATCGGGGGTATCTTTTTAACAACTTCTATTCCGGTGGTCATAAGTTACCGCGGTATTGTACCCGAGTCATCAACTCTATTATACATATATTACCATGTTGTTTACAGAGAAGTTATCGGGACCCCTATTCAAAGTTACTGCGATTTGTACGTGAGTTATCATCTCTGTTGTCCATATATTACCATGTTATTTACACAGAAGTTATCTGGGGTGCCCTCCCCCCCCCCCACAAAATGTTGTCAATAAGAGTTTTTCCCTGGGTCAAAGTAATCATGGTGTTCATACGTAAGCTATCATGTCTTGCAACTTGTAACAACTTTCCCTAGGTCAAACTTACCACGGTGTTGCATATAATTTATCATGTCTTGCAGTTTGTAAATTCACATGCTATTTACACAAAAATTATGGGGGTATCTTTCCAACTACTTTTTTCCCGGATCAAAGTTATCATTGTGTTTGAACTCGAGTTATCGAAATTGTGGTGGGTAAATTATCATGCAATTAACATAAAAAATACCAAGGGGTTTGTTTTCGACAACTTTTTTCTTGGGGTCAAAGTTATCACGATATTTGTATGTTAGTTATCATGTTTTGATGGGGAACGTGGTAATTTCAAAAAAATCCTATGCACACGCAAGATCTATAATGATGATGCATAGCAACGAGAGTGGAAGAGTGTTGTCTACGTACCCTCGTAGACCGTAAGCAGAAGCGTTATGGCAACGCGGCTGATGTAGTCGTACGTCTTCACAATCAGGCCGATCGTAGTACCGAAAGTACGGCACCTCCGCGATCTGCACACGTTCAGCTCAGTGACGTCCCATGAACTCTCGATCTAGCTGAGTGTTGAGGGAGAGCTTCGTCAGCACGACGGCGTGATGACGGTGATGATGAAGCTATCGGCGCAGGGCTTCGCCTAAGCACTACAACGATATGACCGAGGTGGATTATGGTGGAGGGGGGCACCGCACACGGCTAAAAGCAATCAACTTGTGTGTCCAAGGGTGCCCCCTGCCCCCGTATATAAAGGAGCAAGGGGGGAGGCCATCCGGCCCTAGGGGCGCGCCAAGGGAGGAGGAATCCTCCTCCTAGTAGGAGTAGGATTCCTCCTTTCCTAGTCCTACTAGGAGGAGAAGGGGAAAGAAGGAAAGGAGAGGAAGAGGAGAAGGAAAGGGGGGCACGCCCCCTCCCTAGTCCAATTCGAACTCCCTATAGGGAGGGGGCACGGCTGCCCCTTGTGGGCTACCTTCCCTCTTCCCTATGGCCCATGTACGCCCAATCTTTCCCCGAGGGGGTTCTGGTAACCCTCTGGCATTCCGGTATTCTCCGAAATCACCCGGAACACTTCCGATGTCCGAATACAGTCGTCCAATATATAAATTTTTATGTCTCGAGCATTTCGAGACTCCTCGTCATGTTTGTGATTATATCTGGGACTCCGAACTACCTTCAGTACATCAAAACACATAAATTCATAATACCGATCGTCACCGAATGTTAAGCGTGCGGACCCTACGGGTTCGAGAACTATGTAGACATGACCGAGACTCATCTCTGGTCAATAACCAATAGCGGAACTTGGATGCTCATATTGGTTCCTACATATTCTACGAAGATCTTTATCGGTCAAACCGCACAACAATATACGTTGTTCCCTTTGTCATCGGTATGTTACTTGCCCGAGATTCGATCGTAGGTATCTCAATACCTAGTTCAATTTCGTTACCGGCAAGTCTCTTTACTCGTTTCCGTAATGCACCATCCCATAACTAACTCATTAGTTACATTGCTTGGAAGGATTATAGTGATATGCATTACCGAGAGGGCCCAGAGATACCTCTCCGATACTCGGAGTGACAAATCCTAATCTCGATCTATGCCAACTCAACAAACACTATCGGAAACACCTGTAGAGCATCTTTATAGTCACCCAGTTACATTGTGATGTTTGATAGCACACTAAGTGTTCCTCCGGTATTCGGGAGTTGCATGATTTCATAGTCATAGGAACATGTATAAGTTATGGAGAAAGCAATAGCAACAAACTAAACGATCATCGTGCTAAGCTAACGGATGGGTCAAGTCAATCACATCATTCTCCAATGATGTGATCCCGTTAATCAAGTGACAACTCTTGTCTATGGTCAGGAAACATAACCATCATTGATTCAACGAGCTAGTCAAGTAGAGGCATACTAGTGACGCTCTGTTTGTCTATATATTCACACATGTACTAAGTTCCTAGTTAATACAATTCTAGCATGAATAATAAACATTTATCATGATATAAGGAAATATAAATATTAACTTTATTATTGCCTCTAGGGCATATTTCCTTCAGTCTCCCACTTGCACTAGAGTCAATAATCTAGTTCACATCGTCATGTGATTTCACACCAATAGTTCATATCTTTATGTTATTAGTTCACATCTTCATGTGACTAATACCCAAAAGGGTTTACTAGAGTCAATAATCTAGTTCACATCGCTATGTGATTAACACCAAAAGAGTGATCATGTTTTGCTTGTGAGGGAAGTTTAGTCTACGGGTCTGCAACATTCAGATCCGTATGTATTTTGCAAATTTCTATGTCTACAATACTCTACACGGAGATACTCTAGCTAATTGCTCCCACTTTCAATATGTATCTAGATCGAGACTTAGAGTCATCTAGATTGGTGTAAAAAGCTTGCATTGACGTAACTCTTTACGACAAACTCTTTTATCACCTCCATAACCGAGAAACATTTCCTTAGCCATCTAAGGATAATTTTGACCGTTGTCTAGTGATCCACTCCTGGATCACTATTGTACCCTCTTGCCAAACTCTTGGTGAGGTACACAATAGGTCTGGTACACATCATAACATACTTTATAGAACCTATGGCTGAGGCATAGGGAATGACTTTTCATTCTCTTTCTATTTTCTGTCGTGGTCGGGTTTTGAGTCTTTACTCAACTTCACACCTTGCAACACAGGCAAGAACTCCTTCTTTGACCATTCCATTTTGAATTACTTCAAAATCTTGTGAAGGTATGTACTCATTGAAAAATATATCAGGCGTCTTGATCTATCTCTATAGATCTTGATGCTTAATATGTAAGTAGCTTCGGTGAGGTCTTTGTTTGAAAAACTCCTTTCAAACACTCCTTTATGCTTTCTAGAAAATTTTATATCATTTCCGATCAACAATATGTCATCTACATATAATATCAGAAATGCTACGGAGCTCCCACTCACTTTCTTGTAAATACAGGCTCCACCGCTAGTCTTTATAAAATCATATGCTTTGATCACTTTATCAAAGCATATATTCGAACTCCGAGATGCTTGCACCAGTCCATAGATGGATCGCTGGAGCTTGCACACTTTGTTAGCACCTTTAGGATTGATAAAACCTTCTTGTTGCATCATATACAACTCTTCTTTAAGAAATCCATTAAGGAATGCATTTTTGACATCCAATTGCCAGATTTCATAAAATGTGGCAATTGCTAACACGATTCAGACAGACTTAAGCATTGCTACAAGTGAGAAAATCTCATCGTAGTCAACATCTTGAACTTGTCAAAAACCTTTTGCGACAATTCGAGCTTTGTAGATAGTAACACTACTATTAGTGTCTGCCTTCCTCTTGAAAATCCATTTATTCTTAATGGCTCACCGATCATCTGGCAAGTCAATCAAAGTCCATACTTTATTCTAATACATGGATCCCATCTCAGATTTCATGGCTTCAAGCCATTTCGCGGAATCTGGGCTCATCATCGCTTCCTCATAGTTCGTAGGTTTGTCATGGTCAAGTAACATGACCTCCAGAACAGGATTACCATACCACTCTGGTGTGGAACCTATTCTGGTTGACCTACGAGGTTTGTTAGTAACTTGATATGAAGTTTCATGATCATCATCATTAACTTTCTCACTAATTGGTGTAGGAATCACTAGAACTGATTTATGTGATAAACTACTTTCCAATTCAGGAGAAGGTACAATTACCTCATCAAGTTCTAGATTCCTCCCACTCACTTCTTTCGAAAGAAACTTCTTATCTAGAAAGGATACATTCTTAGCAACGAATATCTTGCCTTCGGATCTATGATAGACGGTGTACCCAACAGTTTCCTTTGGGTATCCTATGAAGACGTATTTGTTCGATTTGGGTTTGAGCTTATCAGGTTGAAACTTTTCCACATAAGCATCATAGCCCCAAACTTTAAGAAACGACAGCTTAGGTTTCTTGCTAAACCACAGTTCATATGGTGTCGTCTCAAAGGATTTAGATGGTGCCTATTTAACGTGAATGCAGTTGTCTCTAATGCATAACCCAAAACGATAGTGATAAACCGGTAAGAGACATCATAGATCGCACCATATCTAATAAAGTACGATTATGACGTTCGGACACACCATTACGCTGTGGTGTTCCAAGTGGCGTGAGTTGCGAAAATATTCCGCATTGTTTCAAATGGTGACCAAACTTGTAACTCAAATATTCTCCTCCACGATCAGATCGCAGAAACTTTATTTTCTTGT
The DNA here is from genome assembly GCF_002162155.2 of Triticum dicoccoides. NCBI lineage: Eukaryota > Viridiplantae > Streptophyta > Magnoliopsida > Poales > Poaceae > Triticum > Triticum dicoccoides. Next base: position 34,948,078 of record NC_041386.1, on the reverse strand, counting down.
TATGATGATTTTCCACTTCACTCTGAATTTTTTTTGAACTTTTCAAATGTTTCAGACTTATGTTTCATAAAGTAGATATATTCATATCTGCTCAAATCATCTGTGAAGGTCAGAAAATAACGATAGCCGCCACGAGCCTCAACACTCATCGGATTGCATACATCAGTATGTATTATTTCCAGTAAGTCAGTCGCTTGCTCCATTGTTCCGAAGAACGGAGTTTTAGTCATCTTGCCCACAAGGCATGGTTCGGAAGCATCAAATGATTCATAATCAAGTGATTCCAAAAGCCCATCAGCATGGAGTTTCTTCATGCGCTTTACACCAATATGACCTAAACGGCAGTGCCACATATAAGTTGCAGTATCATTATTAACTTTGCATCTTTTGGCTTCAATATTATGAATATGTGTATCATTACGATCGAGATTCAATAAACCATTCACCTTGGGTGTATGACCTCAGAAGGTTTTATTCATGTAAATAGAATAACAATTATTCCTTGACTTAAATAAATAACCGTATTGCAATAAACATGATCCAATCATATTATGCTCAACGCAAACACCAAATAAAAATTATTTTAGGTTCAACACTAATCCCGAAGGTAAAGGGAGTGTGCGATGGAGATCTTATCTACCTTGGTATCACTTCCAACTCACATCATCACCTCGCCCTTAACTAGTCTCTGTTTATTTTGCAACTCCCGTTTCGAGTTACTACTCTTAGCAACTGAACCAGTATCAAATACTGAGGGGTTGCTATAAACACTAGTAAAGTACACATCAATAACATGTATATCAAACACACTTTTGTTCACTTTGCCATCCTTCTTATCCGCCAAGTATCTAGCGTAGTAGAAGCATTCAGTTCCAGGCTTGAGTCTAGCTTTGGGCTTCTTCATGGGAGCAACACCTTGCTTTCTATTCTTCTTTGAAGTTCCTCTTTCTTTCCCTTTGCCCTTTTCTTGAAACTAGTGGTCTTGTTAACCATCAACACTTGATGCTATTTCTTGATTTCTACCTTCACCGATTTCAGCATCGCGAAGAGCTTGGGAATTACTTACGTCATCCCTTGCATATTATAGTTCATCACTAAGTTCTAGTGACTGGTGATAGTGACTAGAGAACTTTGTCAATTACTATCTTATCTGGAAGATTAACTCCCACTTGCTTCAAGCAATTTTAGTACCCAGACAATCTGAGCACATGTTCACTGGTTGAGCTATTCTCCTCCATCTTGTAGGCAAAGTACTATCAGAGGTCTCCTACCTCTCGACACGGGCATGAGTATGAAATACCAATTTCAACTCTTAGAACATCTTATATGCTCTGTGGCGTTCAAAAACATTTTTTGAAGTCCCGGTTCTAAGCCGTAAAGCATGGTGCACTAAACTATTAAGTAGTCATCATACCGAGCTTTTGTCAAACGTTCATAACGTCCGCATTTGCTCCTACAATAGTTAGGTTACCTAGTGGTGCATCAAGGACATAATTCTTCTGTGCAGCAACGAGGATAATCCTCAGATCACGAATCCAATCCGCATCATTTCTACTATCATCTTTCAACATAGTTTTATCTAGGAACATCTCATAAATAAAATGGGGAAGCTATACATGAGCAATTGATCTACAACATAGATATGCAAATACTATCAGGACTAAGTTCATGATAAATTTAATTTCAATTAATCATATTACATACGAACTCCCACTTAGATAGACATCCCTCTAATCATCTAAGTGATCACGTGATCCATATCAACTAAACCATGTCCGATTATCACATGAGATGGAGTAGTTTTCAATGGTGAACATCACTATGTTGATCATATCTACTATATGATTCACGCTCGACCTCAATGGTGAACATCACTATGTTGATCATATCTACTATATGATTCACGCTCGACCTTTCGGTCTCAGTGTTCAGAGGCCATATCTGCATATGCTAGGCTCGTCAAGTTTAACTCGAGTATTCTGCGTGTGCAAAACTATCTTGCACCCATTGTATGTGAACGTAGAGCTTATCACACCCGATCATCACGTGGTGTCTCAGCACGCAGAACTATCGCAACGGTGCATACTCAGGGAGAACACTTGTACCTTGAAATTTAGCGAGAGATCATCTTACAATGCTACCACCGAACTAAGAAAAATAAGATGCATATAGGATAAACATCACATGCAATCAAATATAAGTGATATGATATGGCCATCATCATCTTGAGCCTTTGATCTCCATCTCTAAAGCACCGTCATGATCGCCATCCTCACCGGCTTGACACCATGATCTCCATCATCTTGATCATTATCAATGTGTCGTCACATGGTCGTCTCGCCATCTATTCCTTTTGCAACTATTGCTACCACATAGCGATAAAGTAAAGCAATTATATGGCGCTTGCATCTTATGCAATAAAGAGACAACCATAAGGCTCCTGCTAGTTGCCGATAACTTTAACAAAACATGATAATCTCATACAACAATTTATATCTCATCACGTCTTAACCATATCACATCACAACATGCCCTGCAAAAACAAGTTAGCCGTCCTCTACTTTGTTGTTGCAAGTTTTACATGGCTGCTACGGGCTGAGCAAGAACCGTTCTTACCTACGCATCAAAAACCACAACGCGGTATAGTGATTGCTTTTTAATCTTCAGAAAGAAGCCTGTTCATTAAATCCAATTCAACTAAAGTTGGAGAAACTGACACCCACTAGCCACCTATGTGCGAAGCACGTTGGTAGAACCAGTCTTGCGTAAGCGTACGCGTAATGTCGGTCTGAGCCGCTTTATCCAATAATACCGCTGAATCAAGAATCAACTAGTGACGGAAACCAATATGTATATACCCACGCCCATAACTCCTTTGTGTTCTACTCATGCATATAATATCTACACATAGACCAGGTTCTGATACCACTGTTGGGGAACGCGGTAATTTCAAAAAAAAATCCTACGCACATGCAAGATCTATCATGGTGATGCATATCAACGAGAGGGAAAGAGTGTTGTCTACATACCCTCCTAGACCGTAAGCGGAAGCGTTATGACAATGCGGTTGATGTAGTCGTACATCTTCATGATCCGACCGATCCTAGTACCGAAAGTACCGTGATAACCCACAAGTATTCAACCCAAATTTATTGATTCGACACAAGGGGAGCCAAAGAATATTCTCAAGTATTAGCAGCTGAGTTGTGAATTCAACCACACCTGGATAACTTAATATCTGCAGCAAAGTGTTTAGTAGCAAAGTAATATGACAGTAGTGGTAACGGTAGCAAAAGGTAACGATAGCAAAAGTAATATTTTTGGTATTTTGTAGTGATGATAACAATAGCAACGGAAAAGTAAATAAGAGAAGAACAATATATGGAAAGCTCGTAGGCAATGGATCAGTGATGGAGAATTATGCCGGATGTGGTTCATCATGTAACAGTCATAACCTAGGGTGACACAGAACTAGCTCCAATTCATCAATGTAATGTAGGCATGTATTCCGAATATAGTCATACGTGCTTATGGAAAAGAACTTGCATGACATCTTTTGTCCTACCCTCCCGTGGCAGCGGGGTCCTAGTGGAAACTAAGGGATATTAAGGCCCCCTTTTAATAGAGTACCGGACCAAAGCATTAACACATAGTGAATACATGAACTCCTCAAACTATGGTCATCACCGGGAGTGGTCCCGATTATTGTCACTTCGGGATTGCCGAATCATAACACATAGTAGGTGACTATAGACTTGCAAGATAGGATCAAGAACTCTCATATATTAATGGAAACATAATAGTTTCAGATCTAAAATCATTGGCACTCGGGCCCTAGTGACAAGCATTAAGCATAGCAAAGTCATAGCAACATCAATCTCAGAACATAGTGGATACTAGGGATCAAACCCTAACAAAACTAACTTGATTACTTGATAAATCTCACCCAACCCATCACCGTCCAGCAAGCCTACGATGGAATTACTCACGCACGGCAGTGAGCATCATGAAATTGGTGATGGAGGATGGTTGATGATGACGATGGCGACGGATTCCCCTCTCCGGAGCCCCGAACGGACTCCAGATCATCCCTCCCGAGAGAGTTTAGGGCTTGGCGGCGGCTCCGTATCATAAAACATGATGAATCCTTCTTCTTTATTTTTCTCACCGAACACGAATATATGGAGTCAAGATGGACGTCGGTGGAGCTCCAGGGGGCCCACGAGGCAGGGGCGCGCCCCCCACCCTCGTGGCTATGGTGTGGGCCCCTGGCCTTGACTCTTTGCCAGTATTTTTTATTATTTCCAAAAATAATCTCCGTGGAGTTTTAGGTCATTCCGAGAACTTTTCTTTCTGCACATAAATAACACCATGGCAATTCTGCTGAAAACAACATTAGTCCGGGTTAGTTCCATTCCTATCATGCAACTTAGAGTGCAAAACAAGGGCAAAAGTGTTTGGAAAAGTAGATACGACGGAGACGTATCAACTCCCCCAAGCTTAAACCTTTGCTTGTCCTCAAGCGATTCAGTTGACAAACTGAAAGTGATAAAGAAAAACTTTTACAAACTCGGTTTGCTCTTGTTGTTGTAAATATGTAAAGCCAACATTCAAGTTTTCAGCAAAGATTATGAACTAACCATATTCACAATAACTCTTAGGTCTCATGTTTACTCATATCAATGGCATAATCAACTAGCGAGCAATAATAATAAATCTCGGATGACAACACTTTCTCAAAACAATCATAATATGATATAACAAGATGGTATATCGCTAGCCCTTTCTGAGACCGCAAAACATAAATGCAGAGCACCTTTAAAGATCAAGGACTGACTAGACATTGTAATTCATGGCAAAAGAGATCCAGTCAAGTCATACTCAATGTAAACTAGCAGTAATGAATGCAAATGATAGCGGTGCTCTCCAACTGGTGCTTTTTAATAAGAGGATGATGACTCAACATAAAAGTAAATAGATAGGCCCTTCGTTAGAGGGAAGCAGTGATTTGTAGAGGTGCCAGAGCTCAGTTTTGAAATAGAGATGAATAATATTTTGAGCGGCATACTTTCATTGTCAACATAACAACCAAGAGATGGCGATATCTTCCATGCTACACACATTATAGGCGGTTCCCAAACAGAATGGTAAAGTTTATACTCCCCCTGCACCAACAAGCATCAATCCATGGCTTGCTCGAAACAACGAGTGCCTCCAACTAACAACAGTCCCGGGGGAGTTTTGTTTGCAATTATTTTGATTTGAGTTGCATAAAGCATGGGACTAGGCATCCCGGTGACCAACCATTTTCTCGTGAGTGAGGAGCAGAGTCCACTCCTCTTGAGAATAACCCACCTAACATGGAAGATACGGACATCCCTAGTTGATAGATGAGCTATTCGAGCATACAAAACAGAATGTTTATTTGAAGGTTTAGAGTTTGGCACATACAAATTTACTTGGAATGGCAGGTAGATATCGTATATAGGTAGGTATGGTGGACTCATATGGATAACTTTGGGGTTTATGGGATTGGATGCACAAGTAGTATTCCCGCTTAGTACAAGTGAAGGCTAGAAAAAGACTGGGAGGTGCCCAGCTAGAGAGCGACAACAGTCATGAACATGCATTAAAATTAATCAACACCGAATGCAAGCATGAGTAGGATATAATGCACCATGAACATAAATATCATAGCGGCTATGTTGATTTTGTTTCAACTACATGCGTGAACATGTGCCAAGTCAAGCCACTCGAATAGTTCAAAAGAGGATACCACCCTATCATACCACATCACAACCATTTTAATAGCATGTTGGCACGCAAGGTAAACCATTATAAGCTCCTAGATAATTAAGCATGGCATAAGCAACTATAATCTCTAATTGTTATTGCAAACATGTTTATTCATAATAGGCTGAATCAGGAACAATGAACTAATCATATTTACAAAAACAAGAGAGGTCGAGTTCATACCAGCTTCTCCCATCTACATCATGTCATCTTGCTTAAGGCGTTACTCCGTTTTTAACTTAATACTCTAGATGCATGCTGGATAGCGGTCGATGAGTGGAGTAATAGTAGTAGATGCAGGCAGGAGTGGGTCTACTTGTCTCGGACGTGATGCCTATATACATGATCATACCTAGATATTCTCATAACTATGCTCAATTCTGTTAATTGCTCAACAGTAATTTGTTCACCCATCGTAGAATACTTATGCTCTCGAGAGAAGCCACAAGTGAAACCTATTTGGCCCCCGGGTCTATCTTTATCATATTAATCTCCTACTACTTAGTTATTTCCTTTGCTATTTACTTTGCCTTTATTTTACTTTGAATCTTTATCATAAAAATACCAAAAATATTATCTTATCATATCTATCAGATCTCACTCTCGTAAGTGGCCTTATAGGGATTCTCAACCCCTATTTGCGTTGGTTGCGAGGATTTATTTGTTTTGTGCAGGTACAAGGGACTCACGCGTAGCCTCCTACTGGATTGATACCTTGGTTCTCAAAAACCGAGGGAAATACTTACGCTACTTTGCTGCATCATCCCTTCCTCTTTGGGTAAAACCAATGCAGTGCTCAAGAGGTAGCAAGAAGGATTCCTGGCGCCGTTGCCGGGGAGGTCTATGCAAAAGTCAACATACCAAGTACCCATCACATACCCTTATCTCCCGCATTACATTATTTGCCATTTGCCTCTCGTTTTCCTCTCCCCCACTTCACCCTTGCCATTTTATTCACCCTCTCTCTCTCTATCCTCCCTCTCTTTCTCTATTTGCCTCTTTTTGCCTGCTTGCTTTTTGTTTGCTTGTGTGTTAGTTTGTTTGCTTGTCGTTATGGCTAGTCCTTTACCTTCTGCCTCTATGTCTGAAATTGGGGAAACTATTGTCGATAATAATTTTGATGCTCCTACTAAAGAACCCACTATCTCACATACAAAAAGATTCCATGTTGGTAGTGGTAATATTATTGGAAAAGGAGTTATTCAAGTTTTCTTTACTTGTGCCGGTGCTTTACCTTCTATGGGTAGTTCTATCCTTCATAGACCTAGTAGTCTTGCGGACGCTATTGCCATGCTTGTGGTTGAACTTGAAAGACAATTCATGCACATGCATCCTTCCATACAAAGGATTTTTCTGGAATTTTCTAATATTGAGCATTCTTCTGTTAAGCGTGCCGCTACTATCTTTTTGACTCATGAGTTTAGATTCATAATAAAAGAGGCCAAAGAAATCTTTGCACACTATATTGTGGACGCTTTCCGTCCTCCCATAGAGGCTATCCTCTTTGATTAAGAAGAAATAACGCATTTTCAATCTCTAGACTATGTTGCTTTCAATGAAAATCTTAGAAAAAGGGTTCCTACCAATGTTTTAGTTGACAGAATATCTGAACTTAATGATGATTTGGCTATTCGAAATAATTAACTAGGATATTCTCTTGAATATAGGCTCACAAAGTTCTGTCAAAAGAATGCTTATAATGATGAATTGGTTGTGCAATATGAAGGACCAAAGGAGGAACCTATACCTCCCAAGGTTGATCTTGGGGAATTTTGTCCCATTAAATTTAGCCATTTTGATTACTTTTGCTTGCCTCAAAGAAAACTTGCCACCGAACATAGAGAATATGAGATGAGTTTTAATAATCTATCTTACTATTATGGCAATACCTAGATCTATTCTTGATTGTTATGCGTAGCTAGGGGCGTTAAACGATAGTGCTTGTTGGGAGGCAACCGAATTTTATTTTTATTCCTTGCTTTTTGATCCTGTTTAGTAATAAATAATTTATCTAGCCTCAGTTTTGGTTGTGTTTTTTGTGTTTAATTAGTGTTTGTGCCAAGTAGAACCGTTGGGAAGACTTGGGGAAAGTCTTGTTGAACTTGCTGTAAAAAACAGAAACTTTAGCGCTCACGAGAACTACTGCCATTTTTATTTGGAAAGGGATATTTAGTTAATTCTTTTTGAAGATGATTAATAGATAAATTACTCATTTGCAGAAATTTATTTTAGAATTTTTGGGGTTCCAGATCTTGCGCTAGCTACAGATTACTACAGACTGTTCTGTTTTTGACAGATTCTGTTTTTCTTGTGTTGTTTGCTTATTTTGATGAATCTATGGCTAGTAAATAGTTTATAAACCATATATAAGTTGGAATACAGTAGGTATAACACCAATATAAATAAATAATCAGTTCATTACAGTACCTCGAAGTGGTCTTTTATTTTATTTCGCTAACGGAGCTCATGAGATTTTCTACTTTAAGTTTTGTGTTGTGAAGTTTCAAGTTTTGGGTAAAGATTTGATGGATTATGGAACAAGGAGTGGCAAGAGCCTAAGATTGGGGATGCCCATGGAACCCCCAAGATAATCTAAGGACACCTAAAATCCAAAGCTTGGGGATGCCCCGGAAGGCATCCCCTCTTTCGTCCACTTCTATCGGTAACTTTACTTGGAGCTATATTTTTATTCGCCACATGATATGTGTTTTGCTTGGAGCGTCTTGTATGATTTGAGTCTTTGCTTGTTAGTTTAAAACAATCATCCTTGCTGTACACACCTTTTGAGAGAGTCGTACATGATTTGGAATTTGTTAGAATACTCTATGTGCTTCGCTTATATCTTCTGAGTTATATATTTTTGCTCTAGTACTTCACTTATATCTTTTAGAGCACAGTGGTGGATTTGTTTTATAGAAACTATTTATATCTCATGCTTCACTTAGATTATTTTGAGAGTCTTAATAGCATTGTAATTTGCTTAAAATCCTAATATGCTTGGTACACAAGATTAATAATAAAACTTTCTTATGAGTGTATTGAATACTATGATAAGTTTGATACTTGATAATTGTTTTGAGATATGGAGATGGTGATATTAAAGTCATGCTAGTTGAGTAGTTGTGAATTTGAGAAATACTTGTGTTGAAGCTTGTGATTCCCGTAGCATGCACGTATGGTGAACCGTTATGTGATGAAGTTGGAGCATGATTTATTTTTTGATTGTCTTCCTTATGAGTGGCGGTCAGGGACGAGCGATGGTCTTTTCCTACCAATCTATCCCCCTAGGAGCATGCGCGTAATACTTTGCTTTGATAACTTGTAGATTTTTGCAATAAGTATATGAGTTCTTTATGACTAATGTTGAGTCCATGGATTATACGCACTTTTCTCACCCTTCCATCTTTGCTAGCCTCTCTAATACCGCGCACCTTTCGCCGGTATCATACACCCACCATATACCTTCCTCAAAACAGCCACCATACCTACCTATTATGGCATTTCCATAGCCATTCCGAGATATATTGCCATGCAACTTTCCACCGTTCCGTTTATTATGACACACTCCATCATTGTCATATTGCTTAGCATGATCATGTAGTCGACATCGTATTTGTGGCAAAGCCACCGTTTATAATTCTTTCATTCATGTCACTCATGAGTCATTGCATATCCCGGTACACCGCCGGAGGCATTCATATAGAGTCATACTTTGTTCTAAGTATCGAGTTGTAATTGTTGAGTTGTAAGAAAAATAAAAGTGTGATGATCATCATTATTAGAGCATTGTCCCAGTGAGGAAAGGATGATGGAGACTATGATTCCCCAATAAGTCGGGATGAGACTCTGGACGAAAAAAAAGAGAAAGAAAAGAGGCCATAAAAAAAAGGAAAGGCCCAAATAAAAAGAAAAAAATGAGAGAAAAAGAGAGAAGGGACAATGTTACTATCCTTTTACCACACTTGTGCTTCAAAGTAGCACCATGATCTTCATAGTAGAGAGTCTCTCATGTTATCACTTTCATATACTAGTGGGAATCTTTCATTATAGAACTTGTCTTGTATATTCCAATGATGGGCTTCCTCAAAATGCCCTAGGTCTTCATGAGCAAGCAAGTTGGATGCACACCCACTTAGTTTTTTTTGAGCTTTCATATACTTATAGCTCTAGTGCATCTGTTGCATGGCAATCCCTACTCACTCACATTGATATCTATTGATGGGCATCTCCATAGCCCGTTGATATGCCTAGTTGATGTGAGACTATCTTCTCCCTTTTGGTCTTCTCCACAACCACCACTCTATTCCACCTATAGTGCTATATCCATGGCTCACGCTCATGTATTGCGTGAAGATTGAAAAAGTTTTGAGAATGTCAAAAGTATGAAACAATTGCTTGTCTTGTCATCGGGGTTGTGCATGATTTAAATATTTTGTGTGGTGAATATAGAGCATAGCCAGACTATATGATTTTATAGGGATAACTTTCTTTAGCCATGTTATTTTGAGAAGACATAATTGCTTTGTTAGTATGCTTGAAGTATTATTATTTTTATGTCAATATGAACTTTTGTCTTGAATCTTTCGGATCTGAATATTCATACCGCATTTAAGAAGAATTACATTAAAATTATGCCAAGTAGCACCCCGCATCAAAAATTCTGTTTTTATTATTTACCTACTCGAGGACGAGCAGGAATTAAGCTTGGGGATGCTTGATACGTCTCCAACGTATCTATAATTTTTGATTGCTCCATGCTATATTATCTACTGTTTTGAACATTATTGGGATTTATTATCCACTTTTATATTATTTTTGGGACAAACCTATTAACCGGAGGCCCAGCCCAGAATTGCTGTTTTTTTGCCTGTTTTAGGGTTTCGAAGAAAAGGAATATCAAACGGAGTCCAAACGGAATGAAACCTTCGGGGACGTGATTTTTAGGAAGATTATGATCGGGGAGACTTGGACCCTACGTCAAGAAAAGAAACAGGAGGCCACGAGGTAGGGGGCGCGCCTACCCCCCCCTCCAGGCGCGCCCTCCACCCTCGTGGACCCCCTGTTGCTCCACCCACGTACTCCTTCCTCCTATATATACCTACGTACCCCCAAACGATCAGATATGAAGCCAAAAACCTAATTCCACCGCCGCAACTTTCTGTATCCACGAGATCCCATCTTGGGTCCTGTTCCGGAGCTTCGCCGGAGGGGGCATCGATCACGGAGGGCTTCTACATCAACACCATAGCCTCTCCGATGAAGTGTGAGTAGTTTACCTCAGACCTACGGGTCCATAGTTATTAGCTAGATGGCTTCTTCTCTCTTTTTGGATCTCAATACAATGTTCTCCCCTCTCTTGTGGAGAACTATTTGATGTAATCTTCTTTTTGCGGTGTGTTTGTTGAGACCGATGAATTGTGGGTTTATGATCAAGTCTATCTATGAATAATATTTGAATCTTCTCTGAATTCTTTTATGTATGATTGGTTATCTTTGCAAGTCTCTTCGAATTATCAGTTTGGTTTGGCCTACTAGATTGATCTTTCTTGCAATGGGAGAAGTGCTTAGCTTTGGGTTCAATCTTGTGGTGTCCTTTCCCAGTGACAGTAGGGGCAGCAAGGCATGTATTGTATTGTTGCCATCGAGGATAACAAGATGGGGTTTTCTTCATATTGCATGAGTTTATCCCTCTACATCATGTCATCTTGCTTAAGGCGTTACTCTGTTTTTAACTTAATACTCTAGATGCATGGTGGATAGCGGTCGATGAGTGGAGTAATAGTAGTAGATGCAGGCAGGAGTCGGTCTACTTGTCTCGGACGTGATGCCTATATACATGATCATACTTAGATATTCTCATAACTATGCTCAATTCTGTCAATTCTCAACAGTAATTTGTTCACCCACTATAGAATACTTATGCTCTCGAGAGAAGCCACTAGTGAAACCTATGGCCCCGGGTCTATCTTTATCATATTAATCTCCTACTACTTAGTTATTTCCTTTGCTATTTACTTTGCCTTTATTTTACTTTGCATCTTTATCATAAAAATACCAAAAATGTTATCTTATCATATCTCACTCTCGTAAGTGGCCTTATAGGGATTGACAACCCCTATTTGCATTGGTTGCGAGGATTTATTTGTTTTGTGCAGGTACGAGGGACTCACGCGTAGCCTCCTACTGGATTAATACCTTGGTTCTCAAAAACTGAGGGAAATACTTACGCTACTTTGCTGCATCATCCTTTCCTCTTCGGGGAAAACCAACGCAGTGCTCAAGAGGTAGCAATCATCACAAATCCCGGCTGCTCTCAAGAATTCATCACAAGGCCATTCACATGGCCGGACCTCCGGATGCGAGGGAGATTATACTTGGGTCTCTTATCCTCCTCACTTTGCTTATCCTTCGGGCTTTGGCTCGATGAGCCCCTCAAAAATATCTTCATTATTTTCTAAAAAATTCTGAAATTATTAGTAACTTCAAATAAAAGTAAGCCAAACTCAACAAAATTGATAGCGACTACTCCTACAAGTGCCTAGAGCCTATATCATGCATCAAAACTACTTTTGACCATATAAATTTGACATGGAAGCTCAAGAACAGGGTCACCTAAGCAGCAAAAATATACAATGAATAAAGCACTAGAACAAAAACTAATTGGACCATTGGAGGAGTCACATACCAAGGAACAATCCCCCAAAGCAGTTTTGTGAGAGGTGCTTTGAGCAAGGAGATCGAAAATCGCAGCAAAATGAGCTAGAACTCGGGTTTGACGTGGATGGTGATTTTTTTGGGAGGAAGAAGAAGTGTGTGGGTGCAAGAATAAGTGGAGGAGGGCCTCCGTGGGCCCACGAGGCAGGGGGCGCGCCCAGCGGGTGGGCGCGCCGTGGACCCTAATGGCCAGGTGCTTGCTCCCCCTGCTGTGTTCTCAGTGCCAGATATTCTCAAATATTCCAGAAAAAATTAAATTTCAGGGCATTTGGAGAACTTTTATTTTCAGGGTATTTTTATATTGCACGGATAATTCAGAAAACAGACAGAAATTACTATTTTTGCTTTATTTAATATAAATAACATAAAGTAAAAAGAGGGTACAGAGAGTTGTGTTTTCTAACTTCATCCATCTCGTGCTCATCAAAAGGAATCCACTAACAAGGTTGATCAAGTCTTGTTATAAACTCATTCCGAATAACATGGAACCGGAGAATTTTCGAATAACACTAGGTTACCTCAACGGGGATATGGACATCCCCAACAATAAGAACATCATATTTCTTCTGGACAGTAGGTAGAGGAAATTCAAAACCTCCAAAAATAATCGATGGAATTTTTCCAATAGAATTGATATTGTGGACTTGAGGTTGTTTCCTCGGGAAGTGTATCGTATGCTCATTACCATTAACATGAAAAGTGACATTGCCCTTGTTGCAATCAATAACAGCCCTTGCAGTATTCAAAAAGGGTCTTCCAAGAATAATAGACATACTATCGTCCTCGGGAATATCAAGAATAACAAAGTCCGTTAAAATAGTAACGTTTGCAACCACAACAGGCACATCCTCACAAATACTGACATGTATAGCAGTTGATTTATCAGCCATTTGCAAAGATAATTCAGTAGGTGTCAACTTATTCAAATCAAGTCTAAGGTATAAAGAGAGAGGCATAACACTAACACCGGCTCCAAGATCACATAAAGCAGTTCTAACATAGTTTCTTTTAATGGAGCATGGTATAGTTGGTACTCCTGGATCTCCTAGTTTCTTAGGTATTCCACCCTTAAAAGTATAATTAGCAAGCATGGTGGAAATTTCAGCTTCCGGTATCTTTTTTTATTGGTAACAATATCTTTCATGTACTTAGCATAAGGATTCTTTTTAAGCATATCAGTCAAACGCATACCCAAAAAGATAGGTCTAATCATTTCAGCAAAGCGCTCAAAATCCTGATCATCCTTTTTCTTGGATGGCTTAGGAGGAAAAGGCATGGGTTTCTGAACCCATGGTTCTCTTTCTTTACCGTGCTTCCTAGCAACAGAGTCTCTTTTATCATAACGTTGATTCTTTGATTGTGGGTTGTCAAGATCAACAGCAGGTTCAATCTCTACATCATTATCATTGCTAGGTTGAGCATCAACATGAACATTATCATTAACATTATCACTAGTTTCATGTTCATTACCAGATTGTGTTTCAGCATCAGAAATAGAAATATCAATGGGATTCTCAGGTGATTCAGCAATAGGTTCACTAGAAGCATGCAAAGTCCTATCATTTTTCTTTTTATTCCTTTTAGAAGGACTAGGTGCATCGATATTATTTCTCTGAGAATCTTGCTCAATTCTCTTAGGATGGCCTTCAGGATACAAAGGTTCCTGAGTCATTTTACCAGTTCTAGTAGCCACTCTAACAACATAGTCATTATTCTTACTATTCAATTCATTGAGCAAATCATTTCGAGTTTTAAGTACTTGTTCTACTTGAGTGGTAACCATAGAAGCATGTTTACTAATGAGTTTAAGTTCACCTTTAACTCTACACATATAATCACCCAAGTGTTCAATCATATAAGCATTTTGTTTTAATTGTCTACCAAAATAAGCATTGAAGTCTTCTTGCTTAACCATAAAGTTATGAAACTCATCCAAACATTGGCTAGCAAACTTAGTAGGAGGGATTTCAGCTTTATCATATCTATAAATAGAATTTACCTTTACTACCTGTGTCGGGTTATCAAGACCATGTGTTTCTTCAATAGGTGATGGATTAAAACCATATGTTTCTTCAACAAGCGGTCAATTAAGACCATGTATTTCTTCAATAGGAGGTAAATTCTTAACATCTTCAGCTTTAATACCCTTTTCTTTCATGGATTTCTTTGCCTCTTGCATATCTTCAGGAATGAGAAATAGAACACCTCTTTTCTTCGGAATTGGTTTAGGAATAGGCTCAGGAATTGGCTCAGGAGCTGGCTCGGGAAGTGGCCAATTATTTTCATTTGTCAACATATTATTCAGTAGAATTTCAGCTTCATCAGGTGTTCTTTCCCTGAAAACAGAATCAACACAACTATCCAGGTAATCTCTAGAAGCATCGGTTAGTCCATTATAAAAGATATCAAGTATTTCATTTTTCTTAAGAGGATGATCAGGCAAAGCACTAAGTAATTGGAGAAGCCTCCCCCAAGCTTGTGGGAGACTCTCTTCTTCAATTTGCACAAGATTATATATATCCCTTAAGGCAGCTTGTTTCTTATGAGTAGGGAAATATTTAGCAGAGAAATAATAAATCATATCATGGGGACTACGCACACAACCGAGATCAAGAGAATTAAACTATATCTTAGCATCACCCTTTAATGAGAACGAAAATATTTTAAGGATATAAAAGTAGCGAGTTCTCTCATCATTAGTGAACAGGGTGACTATATCATTTAACCCAAGTAATTATATCAGGATCAATAGAGAATTCATAATCCTTATCAGTAACAAAGATAGGTGAAGTAGCATAAGTGGGATCATATTTCATTCTAGCATTCAGAGTTTTTTGTTTAACCTTAGCTAATAATTTCTTATGATCACTTCTATCATTGCAAGCAAGAAAATCTCTTTTAGTTTCTTCATCCATAACATGGCCCTCAGGCACAACAGGCAATTCATATTTATTAGGAGAGCCTTCATCATCACTCTCATCAATATTATCAATTTCAATAATTTCATTCTCTCTAGCCCTAGCAAGTTGTTCATCAAGAAATTCATCAAGTGGCACAGTAGTATCAAGCATAGAAATAGTTTCATCATAAGTATCATGCATAGCAGAAGTTGCATCATCAATAATATGCGACATATCAAAATTAATAGCAGAAGCAGGTTTAGGTGTCGCAAGCTTACTCAAAACAGAAGGTGAATCAAGTGCAGAGCTGGATGGCAGTTCCTTACCTCCCCTCTTAGTTGAGGGATAAATCTTGATTTTTGGATCTCTCAAGTTCTTCATAATGATAAGCAGATATAAATTCCAAGTGACTCAAAGAATAGAGCTATGCTCCCCGGCAACGGCGCCAGAAAGTAGTCTTGATAACCCACAAGTATTGGGGATCACAACAGTTTTCGAGGGTAGAGTATTCAGCCCAAATTTATTGATTCGACACAAGGGGAACCAAAGAATATTCTCAAGTATTAGCAGCTGAGTTGTCAATTCAACCACACCTGGATAACTTAATATCTGCAGCAAAGTGTTTAGTAGCAAAGTAATATGATAGTAGTGGTAACGGTAGCAAAAGTAATATTGTTGGTATTTTGTAGTGATGATAACAATAGCAATGGAAAAGTAAATAAGTGAAGAACAATATATGGAAAGCTCGTAGGCAATGGATATGTAATGGAGAATTATGCCGGATGCGGTTCATCATGTAATAGTCATAACCTAGGGTGACACCGAACTAGCTCCAATTCATCAATGTAATGTAGGCATGTATTCCGAATATAGTCATACGTGCTTATGGAAAAGAACTTGCATGACATCTTTTATCCTACCCTCCCGTGGCAGCGGGGTCCTAGTGGAAACTAAGGGATATTAAGGCCTCCTTTTAATAGAGTACCGGACCAAAGCATTAACACATAGTGAATACATGAACTCCTCAAACTACGGCCATCACCGGGAGTGGTCCCGATTATTGTCACTTTGGGGTTGCCGGATCATAACACATAGTAGGTGACTATAGACTTGCAAGATAGGATGAAAACATAATAGGTTCAGATCTGAAATCATGGCACTCGGGCCCTAGTGACAAGCATTAAGCATAGCAAAGTCATAGCAACATCAATCTCAGAACATAGTGGATACTAGGGATCAAACCCTAACATAACTAACTCGATTACATGATAAATCTCATCCAACCCATCATCGCCCAGCAAGCCTACGATGGAATTACTCACGCACGGCGGTGAGCATCATGAAATTGGTGATGGAGGATGGTTGATGATGACGATGGCGACGGATTCCCCTCTCCGGTGCCCCGAACGGACTCCAGATCAGCCCTCCCGAGAGAGTTTAGGGCTTGGCGGCGGCTCCGTATCGTAAAACGCGATGAATCCTTCTTCTTTATTTTTTTTCTCCCCGATCACGAATATATGGAGTCAAGATGGACGTCGGTGGAGCTCCAGGGGGCCCACGAGGTAGGGGGGCAGGCGTGCCCCCACCCTCGTGGCTAGGGTGTGGGCCCCCTGGCCTTGATTCTTTGCCAGTATTTTTTATTATTTCCAAAAATAATCTCCGTGGAGCTTCAGGTCATTCCGAGAACTTTTCTTTCTGCACATAAATAACACCATGGCAATTCTGCTGAAAACAGCGTTACCCCGGGTTAGTTCCATTCAAATCATGCAAGTTAGAGTCCAAAACAAGGGCAAAAGTGTTTGGAAAAGTAGATACGACGGAGACATATCATACGACACCTCCGCGATCTGCACATGTTCAGCTCGGTGACGTCCCACGAACTCTCGATCCAGCTAAGTGTCGAGGGAAAGCTTCGTCAGCACGACAGCGTGATGACGGTGATGATGAAGCTACCGGCGCAGGCCTTCGCCTAAGCACTACGACGATATGACCGAGGTGGATTATTGTGGAGTGGGGCACCGCACATGGCTAAAAGCAATCAACTTGTGTGTCCTGTGCCCCCTGCCCCGTATATAAAGGAGCAAGGGGGAAGGCTGGCCGGTCCTAGGGCGCGCCAAGGGAGGAGGAATCCTCCTCCTAGTAGGAGTAGGATTCCTCCTTTCCTAGTCCTTGATGAGGACATGACTACCTCGGATACGACCAAAAATATTGCATACATGCATATTTGTCAGGTGATTTCTAATGCAAACTATTCAATAATCTATTTATGTTATCCAGAACAAAAATACTTCACACACTTTTGTGCTTTGTCTAATTGTAGGTATATGGGACATTTGTACAATCCACATATTAAAATAAGGGAAAAGAAGAAGTTTAGGTTCTGTTCAAAAAGTCCTCTCACGTCACTTTTGGGCCAAGAGAAGATAGATTCCAAGTCTCTCACATTCTGGATTCAGATTCGGACTGCACAGACATACTTGACTCAAAATGCCAACAACATTTTCATACGTACTCCGAATTGGGTGATTCTTTTTTTGTTGGAAACTAGATTTCAGGCTCTTTCCAACCCAATTAGATTCACCTCCAAATTCGTCCAGAGCGTTGGTTTATGGACGAAACAATCTGACGTTGCAGCAGAATCTGAGTCAAACTACAAGCCCAAAGGTGTTGCATCACCTCCACTTGGGCCCATGAGCCTTGTACGACCTAGAGTTAGTTTTAGGCTGCCTTGGGACGTCCTCCCACCTCCTTGGCCGCCACCCCTTGCTCCTATATAAGTAGATCCATCTAGTAGCTTTTTTCTTGGATTTTATTTAGTTAAAAGTTAGCCATCATTGCAACTTCGTGTACTTCGTTTGTGTCCAACGACCAGACCAAGACTGCTTATGAAACCCCACTTTTATCAATACTTCATCCATACTCTCAATATTCAGATTGCTTAATCATATTCTTGCTTGTTCTTCGATTGCTTGCAGGAATAGACCTTCGTGGTCAGGTTGATCGTGCTCCAGCATGGTCAATAACCTCTCGGAGTTGGTTTAGCGATTGCTAAGGCGCAACTCGTGCACGTTTGTAGTCGGATCGTCAAAGTCGTCTCCACTAAATCGATAGTTATCATCTCATCAAAAAATCGGGACCCTCGCCTCTATCAAGTGGTATCAGTTTTTAGGTTGCTCGGTGAGAATTTCCAGTTTTTCTAGATTAGATTTATTTTCTTACCTATTGTCCAAGAAAAAGCCACAAAAAAGTTAGATCTATTCATCCTTTGTCCAAGCCAGTCTGAGTCTTTGCATTTCTTTTTATTGCTTGCATAGTTGAATTATCGGTTGCATCGTCGTGTCGAGTTGCTGGTCTTAGTGTCTAGTTCGTTTAGAGTTTCGAGTTCTGTTCACATTAGTCACACCGCCGCTGCATCATTATCCCTTCCACTATCCACCACCCATCCATCAGTTTCCACCATGTGCTACCCATCGTTCATTGTCACAATCATAGTTGAGGTCGTTCACATCTTCGCTAGATCCAATCAGCATCTTATCTAGTTTGTTTTGGAAAGAGGGAGAGAGAAAAAAAGAGAAAAAAGTAAAAAAAAGTCAAAGACAAAAAAAGAGAAAGAAAAAAGAAAAAAAAAGTGTGAGGAAAAAAGAGAGAAGAAAAAAACAAAATTCGGATCTATCTAGACTCGATCTTGTAGTTGAATTCGGATTGGAATCTATTTTGTGCACTGTTCAGTAAAACAGACATAACTTCCTCATACGAAGTCCGTTTTGGCTCCGCGAGTACTCAAATGAAAGCTAGCGACGAGCCGCATCTAAATAGTTAAAGAAGCTTGTTCAATATTTGGCACCTCAAAATCGGCTTCTAAATAGGTCTTTTTACCCTCCGAAGTTCACAAACACGACTTATTCCAGTTTTTCAGGCCAGTTTTAGAATTTTTTGACTCTTCATATCAACTCGGAATTGAGTGATTCCTTTTGTGTTTGAAAGCATGATTCAATACCATTCTTGAAAAAAATGATCAAAAAATTTGCACAAACTTTTTCAGAGAAAAGTTGGAGAGAAAGTTGTTGATATATCCTTCTTGGTTGTTGTTTCATATCATTATCTTTACTGCTATTGTGATCTTCACTTATATCTTGCTGTAGAGAGCTACTTCATATCCTTTATTGATGCTAGTTGTGCTACGACGTGACCTCATTAGTGTTCTAGGCTCGCGCCTCTAGTTCGGTCGAGCTTAGGACCAGCACAGTACCATCGTTGAGCGTTTATTCAACATTGCATATCTGAATTGATTATTGCTAATCTTTTGCTACCATATATAGCCAACCCAGCTCCACATATTTCTACATCGTGTCTATGTATGTTCCCCTGGCAATCGCTTTACACAATCTTCGAAGTTATTTGACACCGCTGGTTGCCTATCACCGCCTGCTGCTTGGTAAGAACTTGTAAGATATTAATATTTGCTTTACTCTGAGCGCTTTACCACCATACCCTAGTAGTTCATAGGAACATTATTCTTGAATTTTGTTTCTTGTTTCTACTAATCATGACAGGTTCCAGAGATAGAAGTTCTCGGACGACGGACACATCTTCATCATCACGAGAGTTGGGACAACACACACATGCACATGGTCAGGTTATCTCTTTACTGCTATTTGAGGGTAGATTTAATCCTACTATTTATCTAGCTTGGGAGCTTGAAGTAGAACAAGTTTTTACTTACCATGATTTTTCTGAACTTGAGAGAGTACGAGCTACCACTAGAGCATTTACTGGTTTTGCTTCTATTTGGTGGAGTGTACATTGTAAGAAAAACATTAATAACCAACCCACAACTTGGAAAGATTTGAAATATGTAATGAGCAACAATTTTTCCCTCCTTACTATCGTCATGAATTTCTTCACAAATTTGAACAATTTAAACAAGGAAACAACACTGTTCATGCTTACTACCAAGAATTCAAATCTTATATGCATCATTGTGACATTGAAGAATCTGAGGATGATACAATGAATAGATTTTTTGGTGGTTTGAACCATGATATTCAGACAAGGTTTCACTATATTCCTCGTTGCATTACTGGTATGTATGTCCGCGCTTGTACCTTTGAGAGACAGATACAGGAGGATGCATTGGGTGACTACAACAACTACTATTCCAAATCATGCTCACCACCGCTGGTTGGTTCCTCCACCGTTGCACCTAATAGAGCAGCCCCACCTCGGATTGTGAGCGCGAATCATCTCAAGAGTATGGTACATTGTCAACGTTCGTACCTACATCAGCTACGTCTTTACGACAAGGTAACAATACATGTATTGATGATATAACTTCACATGAGAATGATGCATGCCTAGTTAACTTGAATGCTTCATGTGTTGAGTTACTTGTTGATTTGAGCACACCACCTATTTTAGAGAATCTTGTTACTGTCATGAATGCGTCATGTGATCAAATAACTAAAATACCAGCAATTTTGAGTGCACCCATTGAATTAACTGTTGATGCAAAAGAACTAATGTTTAATCATTTTGATATGACCTCTAATCTTAGTGATGATTCTGTGTCTAATGACTTATTACATGTTTGCTTATTTAAGCATGTTGTAGCATGTAAATTTGATGCAAGTAAGGTTTATTCATCAAAGCTAGGATGGTTTAATGATGAACATTGCCAATCTTTTGAAATGAATAAGAGCTTCACTTATATGTTCAAACTGAGTTGCAATATTTTCATGCCTTCTACTTCTTGTGATAGTTTTTGGCTTTAGATTTTATGAACTATGAAAATTACTCATGTATATATGTGTCATATGTGCAAAAATCAAAGGAAGTTAAAATGGATGACATATACATATACAACATGTACACCTTGTCTTTTTCGTTAGCCACATTTTAGATTAAGCAACGCCGAGGACGGCTTTGTTTTCAAGAAGGGGAGGATGCTGAGGACATGAATACCTTAGATACGACCAAAAATATTGCATACATGCATATTTGTCAGGTGATTTCTAATGCAAACTATTCAATAATCTATTTATGTTATCCAGAACAAAAATACTTCACACACTTTTGTGATTTATCTAATTTTAGGTGTATGGGACATTTGTACAATCCACATATAAAGATAAGGGAAAAGAAGAAGTTTAGGTTTTGTTCAAAAAGTCCTCTCACGTCACTTTTGGGCCAAGAGAAGATAGAGTTCAAGTCTCTCACGTTCTGGATTCAGATTCGGAGTGCACAGACATAGCTGACTCAAAACGCCAACAACTTTTTCATACGAACTTTGAATTGGGTGATTCTTTTTTTGTTGGAAACTAGATTTCGTGCTCTTTCCAACCCAATTGGATTCACCTTCAAATTCGTCCGGAGCGTTGAGTTATGGACGAAACAATCTGACGTTGCAGCAGAATCCGAGTCAAACTACAAGCCCAAAGGTGTTGCATCATCTCCACTTAGGCCCATGAGCCTTGTACGACATAGGGTTAGTTTTAGGCTGCCTTGGGACGTCCTCCCACCTCCTTGGCCGCCACCCCTTGCTCCTATGTAAGTAGATCCATCTAGTAGCTTTTTCCTTGGGTTTTATTTAGTTAAAAGTTAGCCATCGTTACAACTTTGTGTACTTCGTTTGTGTCCAAGGACCAGACCAAGACCGCTTATGAAACCCCACTTTTATCAATACTTCATCCCTACTCGCAATATTCAGATTGCTTAATCATATTCTTGCTTGTTCTTCGATTGCTTGCAGGAATAGACCTTCTTGGCCAGGTTGATCGTGCTCCAGCGTGGTCAATAACCTCTCGGAGTTGGTTTAGCGGTTGCTAAGGCGCAACATCGTGCACGTTTGTAGTTGGATCATCAAAGTCGTCTCCACTAAATCGATAGTTATCATCTCATTGAAAGATCGGGACCCTCGCCTCTATCCGTCCTACTAGGAGGAGAAGGGGAAAGAAGGAAAGGAGAGGAAGAGGAGAAGGAAAGGGGGGCCCCTCCCTAGTCCAATTCGGACTCCCTATAGGAAGGGGGCGCGGCTGCCCCTTTTGGGCTGCCTTCCCTCTTCCCTATGGCCCATGTAGGCCCAATCTTTCCCCGGGGGGTTCCGGTAACCCTCTGACATTCCGGTTTTCTCCGAAATCACCCGGAACACTTCTGGTGTCCGAAGATAGTCGTCCAATATATCAATCTTTATGTCTCGACCATTTCAAGACTCCTCGTCATGTCCGTGATCATATCTGGGACTCCTAACTACCTTTGGTACATCAAAACACATAAACTCATAATATTGATCATCACCGAACGTTAAGCGTGCGGACCCTACGGGTTCGAGAACTATGTTGACATGATTGAGACTCATCTCCTGTCAATAACCAATAGCAGAACCGGGATGCTCATATTGGTTTTCCTACATATTCTACGAAGATCTTTATCAGTCAAACCGCACAACAATATACATTGTTCCCTTTGTCATCGGTATGTTACTTGCCCGAGATTCGATTGTCGGTATCTCAATACCTAGTTCAATCTCGTTACCGGCAAGTCTCTTTACTCGTTTTCGTAATGCACCATCCCGTAACTAATTCATTAGTTACATTGCTTGCAAGGTTTATAGTGATGTGCATTACCAAGAGGGCCTAGAGATACCTCTCCGATACTCGGAGTGACAAATCATAATCTCGATCTATGCCAACTCAACAAAGACTATCGAAGACACCTGTAGAGCATCTTTATAGTCACCTAGTTACGTTGTGACGTTTGATAGCACACTAAGTGTTCCTCCGGTATTCGGGAGTTGCATGATCTCATAGTCATAGGAACATGTATAAGTTACGGAGAAAGCAATAGCAACAAACTAAACGAATATCGTGCTAAGCTAATGGATGGTCAAGTCAATCACATCATTCTCCAATGATGTGACCCCGTTAATCAAGTGACAACTCTTTTCTATGGTCAGGAAACATAACCATCATTGATTCAACGAGCTAGTCAAGTAGAGGCATACTAGTGACGCTTTGTTTGTCTATATATTCACACTTGTACTAAGTTTCCGGTTAATACAATTCTAGCATGAATAATAAACATTTATCATGATATAAGGAAATATAAATAACAACTTTATTATTGCCTCTAGGGCATATTTCCTTCATGTTTGCGGTGTATAAATTATCATGCTATTTACATATAAAGTTACTTGGGGTGCCTAACCCCCCTGGTTTAAAGTTACCTTGGTTATAATAACCTTTTTCCTTGGGTTAAAGTTACCGTGGTGTTTATACCTAAGTTATCATGTTTGTGGTGTGTCTGTTATCATACTACTTATATAGAAGTTGTCGAGGGTGCGTGAGCGGTGGTGCATGCACAGTTGGATTTTAATAGCTCTCCTATCTACCCGAAATGATCTTCTACCTTTACTATCTATGTTCTTTACATATCTTTTGACATAGGTTATTAGCTTTGTTGTGCGTCAATTATCACGTTATTTGCACAGAAGTTATCGCGCCGGGGGAGGGGGGTGTGTATGTTTTCAACAAATTCTTTTACCCTTGGTCAAAGATTATCGCGGTGTCTGTGCATAGGTTATCAGCTCCACTGTGCATAAATTATCACGTTATTTGCACAGGAATTATCGGGTGTGGGGTGGGGTGCGTTTTCAATTATTATTTCCCCCTGGTCAAAAGTTACCAAGTTTTTGTACATAGGTTATCAACTCCATTTTGCGTAATTATCATGCTATTTGCACATGATTTATGGGGTGGGGGGTTATGTTTCCAACAATTCTGTTTCCCTTGGTGTCAAGGTGTTTGTACCTACCCCCGCAAAAAAGGTGTTTGTAACAAAGTTATTGACTCTGTTCTGCATAAATTATCATGCTATTTGCACATGAGTTATCGGGGTGTATTTTGACGCGGGTATTTATACGTAAGTAATCAAGTTTTGCGATATTGAGGTATGTCTCACCAATTTTTTCCCCGGTCAAAGTTACCACAGACCAACGCACACATACCAAAAACATATATGACTCCATTGAAATTCAACATGGTAATTTTAGCATAAGCAGTGTGATAACTATATCATTAGCACCCTGATAAACTACAGTATTAGCAGCATGATAATTGCAGAAAAGTCATGTTGGTAACCCGAGCAGTAGAAGATTTAGTGAAAAGACGTTGCATCAACTGTTGTAGAACAAAAAAAAAGTGACATTTTTTTTTACAAAGACACTTGATGCAACCGATCAGTGAAAGATGATGCATCAACCTGACTAACTGAGTAGTATTTTTTGGCAGGTTGGCCTGTCTTGTTATCTCACAAAATGTTGAACTCTTCACAAAATGCTGAACCCAAACTGGCAGTTCCCGGCTGGTGCAGCAAGCAGAGGAACCTAGAGCACAAGGCCAAGACGCCACGACGTCTCTGCCAATCACTTTTTTTGTGGAAGATCTGCTAATCACTAATCAGCGCGTGTAATTATGCCGGTGGCTGAACCGTGTTGGACTATACTCAATTTTGCCATGCACAATTCATCATCGCGTGGCATCTCCTCTGCTCTAGATGCAGCTGACCAGATACAAATCCACGATTTGATTTGACCAACGACAGCATGTCGGCCCTCGTCAAGCCCCCTCTATTATTTTTAGGTAGATGAAGGTTTGGGTGAGACTGACTATATCATGTCTACCTTGTTCATTGAGCTGTGAGTAGAGAGATGGGCGATGGGGCCAGGGAGCTGGGAAATGAGGATGCGTAGGCGTGGCTGGGAGGATTCAGGCTGGAAAGAGGCAGTCGCTGACCGGAGGCAGAGGAGCTGACGGCCTTGGGCTGAAACGGCAGACAACGGTGAGGAGGAGGCCGAGGCGAGGCGCCGGGCGATGCGGAGTAGGTGAGCAGCAACAAGCGCCATGGCTTCTGTGCTCACCGACGAGCCAGGTTAAGGCGAGGTAGGACACGGCGGACGGGGACGAGAGAAAGGGCGGTAAGGATATTAGGGGAGGAGGCGTGACGACGGAGGAGCGGCCTTCCGGCGGCGGCGCTAGCCAGTGCGCCGACAGATGCGGGATCGAGCGCCCCTCTCTTATGACGCTGGGCGGGGACCCGAAGACGAGATATGAACGAAGCGTTTTTTTCACTAGGCGGTGGCAGGGCATGTAAATATCAATGAACTGCTCGTTTTGGAGCGCGATGGTCGTACGATCTATAATGGACGGCATCCAGGTCGTTCGGCCTGTTGCAAAACTCCGACCGGCAGGAATTTAGCTTTATTGTAATATCAAATGGATCAGATCTCTTAATTAACCTCAAGAGAGGTCGATGTACAACAGAGAGAGGGTAATATTCCTCTCTGCATCAACTGTTTCTTCTTTTAAGATGAAACAAGCAAAAATGATTCATCGGTCACATCAATAGAAATAGAATGAAACCCAAGACAGCAGTTTAAAAACACACATTACAAGAAAATATGATGCCTCAGTTTCCCTTATATACTGGATTAAACCGTGGATACGATCGGTTTAATCCCAGAAGCTCCTCCCATAATTAGTCCGTTTTAATTCTTATGCCTTATCTCGATTCCCTGCATGATGAGACCGCCCTTGCCGTTCAAACGTTTCGTCTCCGCCAGACCGAAGGAAACGTCGCCATCTTCATCCCCCTCGCAGACAAACTCTCCTAGCTCCAGCTCCATCCAACCATCACCCCTTTCACGAGGGAGCACCACATCCTCTGCATGGCTTCTTTGCGGGTTAGGTTGGAGGCAGACCTTGCGGGCAAGGTCAGTGCCTCCAATGCTCACCGATGCATCGGCCGGCCAATCCAGCCCGTAGGACTCGTCGTCCAACTTGTACACCATGTAATTGGCGTAAGCTGAGCCTCGGGACAGCATCTTGCTGTGTATCCTGCCGCGGATTTCCAACCAGCAAACGAACCTGAGTTGAGCACTCTCAGGGAACCTGGAGTCAAACGCGGGGTTAAGATTCGTAACCAAGACGAGAACGAAACAATATCATAACTTGCAGAAAACCATCAGCATCGCGCGTTGCAAAATACTCCCTCCATTCCTAAATATAAGCCTTTTTATAGAGATTCTAATACAAACTATACACGAAGCAAAATGAGTAAATCTACACTTTAAAATGTGTCTATATACTTCCATATTGAAATACAAGGTCTTATATTTAGAAATGGAGGGGTACTCAACTGGGCAAATTAAAATTGCAAACTTTGCTGAACTCACTGCTAGTTTTTTCATGGCTACTGAATATTCTGGGTTTTGGCCCTCGTGGCTACTACCCTGCATCCTAGCACTTCCACTTGCAATTATAAGACTACAACGCAAGAAGGTATGCAACAGCACTATCAAAATTAACGATTGGAACAGAAGCTAGCTGCAAGGAAAGACCAAAGGAGGATGGCAAGAAACCTTGAGTCGGCGAGATGGATCCAGGACGTCCAGTAGCGCGGCGTGTCGCGCCACGCGATGGACAGGTCCCTCGCCGGCACCATGTAGCACTTGGCGCCGCTCTCCCTGTCCAGCCACATGCTCTGCACCATGGCGCCACTTGAGTTGATTAGCTAGCGGTCAACCAAATTTGTTCCAGGGGTTAGTTGTATGTGTATACAAAATACATACCAGTCCGCCTGGGAGGAGGGCGGGGCTGCCGGAGAGGCGGAGGAACAGGCCCTTCTTCCCGCGCGGCGGCAGCAGCAGCTCCCCGTCGGCCAGCGGCGGGAGGTCGGCGGGCGGCGGCAGGAAGCAGGCCCACACGGCGTCGGAGTCGGCGGCGGCGCGGAACGCCGGGGAGACCGCCGCGGCGCGGCAGGCGTCGCGCGGCGACGTGCGGGAGAGCGCCGCCGACAGGATCTCCTCCGGCAGGCGCGCGATCTCGCACTGGCCGGGCTCCATCGGCTCCTCCTCCGCCTCCGCGGCCTGGCTGTGTTCGATCCGATGACGAAACACTCGGGAGGAAGTTGATTTGATTGATTGATTCGGGGCGAAGCAAGCTAAGCAAGCTATACTTATTTTGAACAAGTGGAGCCCAGTCGCCTTGGTACAGACTACAGACGACATCACACGTGGATGCAGACCGGTGCGCCTATATCGGGGGATTTGATTTTTTTGCCACCCTTTACTTTGGACTTTGACAATTTGCCACTAGTTAGATTGTAATTGATCAGGTGACACTTATTACTCCGTACTTTGATCTTTTGCCACTTTCAACACAAAAACAATCCATGGAAATAATTGACAAACTAAGTAGACAAAATAAAGAACCATTGTACCCTTGGACCCAAACAAAGCACATCCTTAGCCATTCCCGTCCAAAATCACAGCCGCCGTCGCTCCCCCGCAGATGTACCTGCTTCTCCCCCTTGCTGCTCTGTGGGCTTCGCCCTCTCATGCTCCTCATGCTGCTTGATGCTGCCCCACTGCTCCCTGCGCCCCCGCCTTCCCCGTTCAAACTCCCTTAGCTCCAGTATATATCTTCATAAGCTCAAAGTTGAAATGCATAACGCCGTTGAACCAATGATCCAAATTGCATGAAACTTTCTCAGATTAGTCACGCAGATATGAGTGATTTACCGTAGTTTCTTGAATTTTTTCTAACAACTTTTAAATTCTGGTCAAAATGTGGTCAAACCAGTTAAGTTCAAAGTTGAAATGCATTTTGCCGTTGAACTGATGATCCAAATTGCATGAAAATTTCCCAGATTAGTCGTACATATATGATTGAATTTCTCAAATTATTTGAAACTTTTCTGACAACTTCAATTTTTGGCCAAAATTTGATTAAACTACTTAAGCTCAAAGTTGAAATGCATTTTGCCGTTGAACCAATGATCCAAATTGAATAAAACTTTTCCAGATTAGTCATACATATATGAATGATTTTCTGTAATTCTTAGAGATTTTTCTGGGTGGTTCAAAAAAATGTTCAAATTTTGGGCAGCATTTTGGCTAAATTTGGACATCATTTTGCCTCTTAATTCACCTTTGAAGATATGTATGCACAAAACAGCAAAATTCAAACATATATTTCCAGATGGATATATTCATACACCATGACACAATATCAAGACAATATAGCGAAATAAAGCACTTAACATGGTCATACACCATCTACCATAATCTTTTCTTTCTGCCATGTTTTACAACCAAAAGCACACGGCCATAGTAGCTGCCATGTTACAACCAAAAGCATAACGAAATAGTTATGGCCATGCTGCCATGTTACATCCAAAGTAAAGGATGCTAAGTCTGTCATATTACAACCAAAAGTATAGAGAAGATCAAGCACAACACTAGTACTTCCTTCTCTTCGGGGTCAACTTCCTAGCTTTTGAGCTTGAGGCCATGTCGTATGCTATCATGGTGTCCTCCATGGTAGGGGTGGGTTTTCGCGACGCCTCATCAGCCAATGCCATGGCCAACATCCTTCTTGTCACTGGATTGGACTTCCTTGGAGACTCTGTGGCATAGTGATCATGTGCCTTGTTGGAGTGACGGCCACATTAAGTTGTGGTGCTACTCGACAATGACCAATAAGGAGCAACATACTATGGAGTTAGCGTGTATTCGCTAATGTACTGGACAATGAGCACCAAAAAGAAGCTACTTTGCTTTGTCACCTCGGCTCGGGAACAAACAAAGGAGGAAAGTCGAAGCCGTCTACTACTATGTGGTCACCTCTTTCCGGTTCAGCCATCTTCAACACCTAGCTCATCTGAGTTATGTGGTCTGTAACAGCAAAAAATCAAGCAAAAATTATGAGATGTACACCAGCAAGTAAGCAATAGTGACGACAGAAGCAACACACAACAGCAGCACATAGCGAAGGCGGCAGCTACAACAAACAGCAACAACACATAGAGGCCACAGCAGAAGCACGGAACTGAGAATTTTAGCCCCCGCGCACACAACAACAACACATGGCGAATTTCAGGTGCATCGGCGGTCGTCGACGCGCGCGCAAGCCGGGGGCCCTGCGGGGCGCCGCGAGTCGACGAGTCGCGGCGAGGCTCCGACCGGCCGCCACTCCCCTTGCTGGTCACCCTAACCCTAGGGCGCGCACCAAGGATATGAACAAGAGAGAAGAGAGGGAGGGAGCGGGAAAGAGGGAGGGAGCGGGAGAGAGAGAGAGAGACTCACCAGGACCGCCGCCGTCAAGCACCGCCAGGGCCGCCGCCGTCGTCCAGCAGTCGCCGCCGTCGTCCAGCAGTCGCCGCCGTTGCCTCTGTTTGAACCTGCATGCGAGAGACGAAGGGAGGGGATGAGAACGACCGCAACCCTCTATTCCTGGTCAATCAAGAGGAAGGGTAAATTCGTCCTTTTTAGCGGGATCCATCTGAGAGAGGGCAAAATATCAAACACCCAGATAAAAAGTGTCATCAGATTAAATACAAAGTAACTAGTGGAAAAATAGCAAAGTCCCAAGTAAGGGCTGGCAAATAATCAAATTCCCTGCCTATATCTCGCTTCCAGCGAGTCTGGCTTCAGACTCGCTGAAGGGGCAGCGAGCTGGGCCAGCCCACGAGCGCCGCGGGTTTTTTTTATACTTTAAAATAGTATATATATATATATATATATATTGTTCAGCATTTTTGAAAAAAAATTGATAAGTTTTTGAAAAAAGCTGAACAAGTATATAAGAATGTAGAATGAAAAACAAAGGAAACAAAGAAAACCCCAAAAAATGAAAAACGAAAAATAAACAAAATAAACCAAAGGAAAA
Organism: Triticum dicoccoides; assembly: GCF_002162155.2. Taxonomy (NCBI): domain Eukaryota; kingdom Viridiplantae; phylum Streptophyta; class Magnoliopsida; order Poales; family Poaceae; genus Triticum; species Triticum dicoccoides. Next base: position 34,917,948 of record NC_041386.1, on the reverse strand, counting down.
ATAAATTTGAAAAAACTTAAGAAACAAAGAAATAAAGAAAACCAAATAAAAAAGGAAGAAAGGGAAAAATCCCAATGAAAACAGAGAAAAAATGGAGAAACCCCGATGAAAAAACAAACAAAAAACTGGAAAAACGGAGAAGAATCAATGAAACGCAACTCGTTTGGACTTAAGTTGCGTCGCCCTACTGTTCTTTCACGAACCAAAGGCAAGCGCAGTGGCTCGCCGTCGTTGCTCCAAAATAGGAAAGTAGGCCCCTCAAAAAAAAAATAGGAAAGTAGGGTTCGAATCTGGCGCGCTCCAGCCCGGCCTGAGTCCATAATAGGTATTTTGGGTATTCAGCTGTGGGTGTGCGTGAATGGACCGGCCCGATTAGTGTACACCCTTCAGCGAGGTGATCGTTCCATTTCGCTTAAGGAGAGATATAGTCGCGATGGATGCAGATTCAGTTGACTGAATTTGAAGCTGAACCTGGACCCTGCAAGGCCAGCCCGGCCTGAGTCCATCGTAGGTATTTCGGGTATTCAACTGTGGGTGTGCGTGAATGGACCGACCCGATTAGTGTACACCCTTCAGCGAGGTGATCGTTCCATCTCGCTTAAGGAGAGATATAGTTGCGACGGATGCAAACTCAGTTGACTGAATTTAAAGCTGAACCTGGACCCTCCGAGATCAGCCCGGCCTGAATCCACCATAGGTATTTCAGATATTCAGAGAAGTATGCATGCTTACTGGACAATATACATGTATTCGTCTATGTATTTCTATAGTCGCCGCGGCCACCTTATACTGTTGTACATGCCACTGACAAAAAACTTAGGGCATGTTCGGTTTGCAGTTTAAGGTTGCCACGTCTAATTTTAGTTGTGTCACAATATTTTAGCCGTGTGTTTGGTTCATTGGCACGCTTGTGTTTTGCCATGTTTTTCTAGCTACATGGTCCATATGTCATAGGCTCAATTTTTTGTTAAATTTTGCCATACTTGTAGTGGTCATCTTGTTAGCCGCATTTTTTATGGCAACCACATTTAACATTTTACCTAAGTTTAGTTGTCACAAAGTTAGTTATAAACCAACAGGTCCTTACTACTCCCTTCGTTTCTAAATATAAGTCTTTTTTAAAGATTCCAACAAGTGACCACATACTGAACAAAATGAGTAAATTTACACTCTAAAATATGTCTACATATATCCATATGTTATAATCCATTTAAAACGTCTAAACAGACTTATATTTAGGAACGGATGGAGTACATGTTCGTCTTTAATGCATGCATGTACTCGGTGGCAGAGACGGGTACCAGCTGGGGGGCTGAACCCCCTAAGAGCATCTCTAGCAGTTGGCCCCCCAGGAGGGGCTAAAAATCGCCCCCTGGGGGCGCACCGGCGCTAAACCGCGCACTGGGGGCGTGATGCCCCCCAGTCGCAGCGCCCATGTTTTTTTTGAAAAAATCAAATACGGCGCAAACACGCCTCAAATTTATCGCAAACATCGGCGAGTTCGTTCAAATTTAAACATATTTTACAAAAAAAAAGAAAAAAAACTAGCACGGGCTGCCCCCGTCGTCTCCATCACCACTCCTCGCCGTCTACCTCGCCGTCCGCCGCCCACCTTTGCAGTTCTACATGCCGAGGAGGCGGTAGAACCGCGTGTAGTCGCCGTCGTCGTCGTCGTCGTCGTCTCCGCCGCCGTCCCTGCTGCATCCCTCCCCCGGTTGGCGCAGCGGGTTGGACGGTCCGGGGGCGGCGGCGTCGTCGTCGCTGTCGAGGACGACGATGCCGTGCTCGTCCTCGCGCCCACGCTTGCGGGCGGCGATCTCCTCCAGGGCCCGGGTCTGTCGGGTCATCTCCGTCCGGAGGTAGTCGTCCCGCGCCCATCGCAGGGCGTCCTCGTCGGAGAAGCCGTGCCGGGCTATCTCCTCGTACTCCGCGGGGAGCCCGGGCTCCGGCTTAGACTCGACGAGGACGAAGCGGCCGGTGGGGGGGGGGGCATTGTCGTCGATGCGGACGCCGGAGCTGCGGGTGCGCGCGCTGACAGGCGTGTCCTGGGGCTCCGGCTTGACGGGGCGGAGGCAGGGAGAGCCCGACGAGCGGCCGGACGAGGAGGAGGACGCCCTGGGCCGCTCCATGCGCCTCGGCGTCTAGGAGCTTCCACGGCGGCGTGAGAAGGACGGGGGAGCGGGGTACTCGAGGCGCGGCGTGTTGCCACCCTCAATGTACTCGAGGACGGCCTCCCACGTGCGGCCGGGCATGCCCCACCACCGACGCCGGCCATCGGAGTTGAGCCTGCCGGAGGGCACGACGCCGTTGGTGGCCTCGAACTGCTCGGCGTGACGGCGTCGGAAGTAGGGCTCCCAGAGCGGGCTATCGGGGACGTACCGTGGCCCCTCCCTCGCTGCCGCGGCAGGGACGCGCAGATACGTGCGATCTCCGCACGCCGCGCTGCCCCGGTAGGTGGTGGTGGCACCGGCACGCCGCCGGCGCTAATCCTCCAAGCCCCGGGCACCCGCATGTCTGGCGGGACCGGGTACTCGGCCTCGAAAAGGAGGCGAGCCTCGTCCTCGTGAAGATGGCGACGCCCGAAGCCATTCGCCGCCGCGCCGTCGCCTGAAAAGCGCTCGGCCATTCTAATGGACTGGAGACGGCGAGAGGAGGAAGGGGGAGAAATGGGCGCGTCGGCGGTGGAGTGTCTGTGCGTGCCTCCGGCGCGCTGGTGGTCGGCTTATATAGGCGGAGGCGCCGCGTGGTAGGCTTGGCCGGCGCGTTACGCGTGGCTTGATGGCATGCCGACCGAGGGGACGCGCGTCGCCCGGCCTTCACTGCCCCGCCCGTGAGGCATCAATGGAGGCTGACCGGCGCGGCAGCGCGCAGCGTGCAGCTTTGGCATTGATTCGCCGCGGGAAACGAGGCGATGAGGACGACGAAGCGGCGAGAAGAGAGTCGAGTTGCTGACGCGGCTGGCCTCGGCTCTTCGCGCCAAAAAAGATTCGCCCGGCGCCCCTGAGCGACCCCCAGTGCGTCGGGTTTGGGTTGGGTCCGCCTGCGTCAATTTCGATCCGAACCAGCGAAAACTGGGCCCTTGGGGGCGCGACTGGGCCGATTTTTTGACGCCGGCGGCCGAAAAATCGCCGGGGGGTCTTTTTAGGGGCGCGGATGGAGATGCTCTAAACATCAATGATTTGCTACTACTTTGCTTATGAACAGTATATATATAGTGATCATTTGCTGCTAAAAAGCTCAGTCCCTTTCAATGTTTAGCTCTTCCCAACCTATTTTAACATCGCTTGGTCCCCCTAGTTCAGAAAATTCTGGCCCCGCCACTGCATGTACTATTTTGCCATGCAACATTTACAAGGTTAATCAAGAGATCACATGCATGCCCTAATCCATGTGCATATTTTTTTTTCTTGTGCACCCTGCACTTAAGGAAAATCTTTCACGTCAAAAATTAATTGTAGGGTTAGTCACATAAGAGTGGGAAATAAAGAAAAAAAAATCAACCCGTGATTCTTTTTTGTTTTCTTTAATACCATTCAAGAGTAATTTTTTTTTTGCCAAGAACCATCAAGAGTATTTAACTTCCCTTTTTCGATACAAAATCGTGTCGAACAAGTTGTACTAAGTACTAAAGTTAAAGTTATACTAAATTTAAGACACTTATTTTGAGATGGAGGGAGTATGTATCTATATTTACTTTATCCGGTAACTAAACATCAGAATTTTCATCTATGATCATCTGTATGCACCCACCTTGTCTTCCTAAAGTTGCACCATCATAGCATATTAATTTTATAATCGTGGTTATGCAATACAGTAGCAAAAGAAATGTAGAACTTCTACAATCATAGTAAGATGCTAAATTTCTAGATCATGGTGATGGCCGGCGGCTTCGCTATATACCTAACAACAATATAGCGAGCGTGCATGGATTTGTATAAAATGTACTTTGAGATTGATCGGGAGAAAGAAATACAACAACCAACCACTGAAGAGCAACTTGAATGACCAACTGAGATGCCTTCAAGCATGCAAGGAGGGAGAGCTCCGAAGGGAAGCCGAAGCCGCCGAACAAATGGCCAACCCCCTAGCGAGAGGAAATATACTTTTTAATGTGAAAAAGACAATAACATTAAAAGCGTACTCTTCTAGCAAGAACCGTTGCGCAAGATCGGACGGGCGAATAATTCAACCGAAACCGAATTGTTTCCAGCTGGATAAAAATTAGCAATTCTGGAAGAAAGGAAACACGGTCACAAGGGGATTGCTCATGAATTAGCATCAGGTAGGTCATTGCTTCACGAGAGAACTAGCTACCACATTGTTATGGTTAATTTGTCCCAATCACCTACCAAATGCTGAGATCATAGCCTCATGTTGTCAACACTGGCATGGAGATATTTTGCTGAGTCTTTTAGTAAAAGGAAAGGAAAAGCGGGGTAGTAGAGTGGTGTTTAATTCTAGCCTACTTCTTGGCCTTTTAATTTTCTATTGACCATACCTTATAAAGTCGTTTTAGGAAGCTAAAACTTCATAAGGTTGTTCAGTCATCAAAGTTATGTGGCTCATATGCTTTAAAATTATCTTTTTGTGCATTCTAAAAAAAGTTGTGCACAGAAAATCCCAATTAACTATTATAATGCTTTGCAATTATATATACATATATATATACACAAAAGCTGACTTAATTGGTTATTATTCTTTACAGTTTCCTCCAGAACCAAAAGGAAAAAAGAAAGAAAGAAAGAAAGAAATGATCAAACCACATTGTGGCAGGTAAGGCTTGGTTTCCATTGGACCTGCCTGTTCTCCACCCACGCCAAGAATCTGTAAACCTTCCCAAATACACACAAGAACACCAGCCCGGCGACGAGCCCGTACACGACCGCGCTCGCCATGGCGCCCTCGGCAATCACCCAGCCGGCGAGGTACACGGCGTCGCAAGACACGAAAAGCCAGCCCGCGGCCTCCAGCGCCGACCGCGTCCACGCGCTCAGCCGCTCCTCGCCGTAGATCCGGCACACCATCCTGGAGCAGAGCGCGAAAATGACGGCCAGCGCTGTCTTGGACAAGCCCCGGTAGAGCACCGTCCGGCCGCCCACGAGCAGCGGCTCCATCCGGCAGAGGCAGGTGGCGCACTTGCCGGAGAACCGCGACCACCGGAGCGCGTCCGTGCCCGTGTAGTAGGGCAGCACGACGGCGTCCAGGTAGAGGCTCGCGTGCAGGATCCCGGACACGGTGGACGCCTCGAGCACGGCGTAGCGCACGTCCCCGTCGGCCTCGTTCCGGAACGCCAGCGCCGACGCCTGCAGCGTGAGCAGCAATGCCGGGCCGAGCCGCGAAAGCGGGAAGACGGCGTTGATCCGCTGCCCCTTGGCGAGCACCAGCAGCACCAGCGGCATCATGAAGGGCCCCGACGGCACCAGGTACTTCCGCTTGATCCGCCCGACGCCACCGGCCGCCGTCGCCGAGCCACCGCCGCCGCCAGCCCTGACGATCTCTACCACGGTGAAGGCCGCCGCGGACAGGAGGCAGTAAAGGGCCAAAACGGCGACGAGGACGCCGACGGCAGCCGAGTAGTCGCCCGGGTAGGAGCTGTCGCAGTAGTAGTGGTAAGGGCAGGTGATGAGGTCGGTGGTCTCCTCCAGCTGCCACCTGGTGCACTTGACGATCTGCCTCGTGATGTTGCTTCCATGGCCGCTCCACGCGCTCGCCGCCGCCGCCTTCCCGCCACCGCCAAGAACAGAGAGCACCTGATCGTACGACATGGCCGCCACCGGATCAACCAACCAAACCTAATGATACGACAATGATGCTACCCTTCTCCTCTCTCTTGACCTGCGGCCGCTGCTAACAGCAGTGTTCATTCTGCATCGGGGTGGCTAATGATGGCTTCCCTGCAGGAGCTCACCCGTCTTATGGATCCCTCGTACCATGCGCTCCGCCCCATGGGTGTTGGTGTGGTGCTCATGTTGCTTGCAGAGCGTGGGATGGGGATGGTTTAGCTGACGGGCCCCTTGTACCTAGCATCTGATGGAGACAAGAGAGATAGACTCGAGATGACCTGAGGCTCGTCAGCGACGATGGACATAACAATGTCGTAGTGTAACTTGTTGGTGAATGGATTGTGAATCGGCCAAAAAATTCAGCTTAAAGGAAACAAAACCAGTTCTTGATGGCTTCCGGACAGAGACAGGTCAACTCCAAGGCGTTGCGTATTGTGACCGACAGGTCACGTTTCCCCGGCGAGAGCGCGTGAGAACGAGACATCGGGGCTCTGAAAAGTTGACGTAAACTGCGAGCCGGATCGGCGCGCTTTCGGTAGCACCAGAGGCAGGTTGGTTACCACAG
>NC_041386.1:34910559-34911283 GCF_002162155.2 Triticum dicoccoides | reverse complement strand
CTCGTGCCATACGCTCTGATTTCACTTCCAGTGAATGAGTGCTGAGTTTTTGAGGCCCTTCATCCAAAATTTTGCTAGTCCTGGCGATGGACCTTCTGACTTTGTTCGTGAGACATTGGTAGTTGGGAGCGCTTGTTTAACTGTAGCTATAGTTTGTTGGGGGATTTGGTGGCCACCGCGTCATCATTGTTGCACTTTTTTTCTGGATAACTAATGCACATTATTGATCAAGTAGGGCTTGCACAAAGTACATATTCTTTTTTTTTCTTTTACTCAAAAGCACACCGATTTAACTAAGCTTTCATTTTTCATAGTATAGTGCCATTTTTGCACCTTCAAATTTCTACTAATTTGCTGCAAGGAACCGGACCGACTGGGCAATTTACTCTTAAGGATTGCTTTTAGACGATAAAATGCAAATGGTGTGGCGATTTCATATAGACATGGAAAAAGTAAAAGCATACAAAAGATATTTACAAGACAAAAAAGCCATAAGAATTACATGTCGTTTGCCACAACCACCCAAATTGGAGAAGGTCCTCGGTGACAAGGCAAGCAACATCCAAAAGCTGCAAAGAGGTTTTCTGAAAAAGCCTCTAGTTACTCTCCTTTCACACATGCCAGCCCCGCCTCGACGAGTCCAAAACCTCAATATTTTAGTTCCACCGGTCCTTAATCATGGAAAAAAAGAAATCTGGGTCCAAGCTTGCCATGATCGAGGACC
>NC_041386.1:34850505-34910280 GCF_002162155.2 Triticum dicoccoides | reverse complement strand
GATGCTCGTTTGTTTGAAATTCAGATCGGCATAGACTGCAAACCTCTTCATGAGACTAACCACATATAGGAAGATGGTCCGTGGTTAGTACTCAGAGATGTAGGAGAAGCGGACAAGCAGATTGTACTTTGGCTCAACTTGGGACTCCCCATGCTTGTGTGCCTTGAAACGAATCGACACACCTTCAATTGATGCCTATAAGCTAAAGCCACAGAGTAATCACCATTTGAAAGAGTCGTCTATCAGATGGCATCAGGAGTGGTTCGCTCAAGATACACATCACGAAGAGAGATTCATAGGCCAACAAACTCGTGAATTTGATTAGCTAGAGAGGATTTTCCAAACTACCACATCCAACGATTATCGTGAAGAGCTTCAAAAACAGTGAGGCATTTGCGCCGAGCAATTGCAAATATGGAGGGGGCAATCTCTTTAGGGGGCAACGATGCAACAAATTATCAAACCAGAAACTTGTCTTGATCCCATCACCCACAACGAGTTTCATTGCCACTTGAAAAGGGTTCATGTCAATGGCATCACAAGTAAGTTTGGGAAGGCCAGACATAAATATGGATGTTGGGGGGGGGACTCTATTTTCCCTAATCTTCCCCTTCAAAATAATTTTTTCTTTCACATATTTTATGAAGGCTGGGGTCCATGGCCCCAATAGCTTTGAACATAGCTCTGCCACTGATCACAAGGGAGCTCCGAACAGTTCCAAGCCAGGTCTGAGGCACTCCAATGTAACCATGGAAAACAAAACTTATAAGGATTACGACAATGCATCAAACATTTAAATAAAAATAGTAAAAGTACAAACTCAACCGCCACCCTCACCCCGCCCCTAGTTCAACACCGGTCATAAGAACAAAATTAAGGATCAAGCTTCACTAGATGAGGAAAAAGTTGCAGAGGAAGGGACATGGTGCAACTGAAGGAAATATGCCCTAGAAGCAATAATAAACTTGTTATTTATATTTCCTTATATCATGATAAATGTTTATTATTCATGCTAGAATTGTATTAACCGGAAACTTAGTACATGTGTGAATACATAGACAAACAGAGTGTCACTAGTATGCCTCTACTTGACTAGCTCGTTAATCAAAGATGGTTAAGTTTCCTAGCCATAGACATGAGTTGTCATTTTATGAACGTGATCACATCATTAGAGAGTGATGTGATTGACTTGACCCATCCGTTATCTTAGCACTATGATCGTTTAGTTTATTGCTATTGCTTTCTTCATAACTTATACATGTTCCTATGACTATGAGATTATGCAACTCCCGAATACCGGAGGAACACTTAGTTTAGCAGGGAGGTACCAAAGTAATCCAGGACTGGATCACTGGACAGCGGTCAAGAACATCCTGAAATACCTGAAAAGGACTAAGGATATGTTTCTCGTTTATGGAGGTGACAAAGAGCTCGTTGTAAACGGTTACGTCGATGCAAGCTTTGAAACTGATCCAGATGACTCTAAGTCACAAACCGGATACGTATTTTTATTGAATGGTGGAGCTGTCAGTTGGTGCAGTTCCAAGTAGAGCGTCGTGGCAGGATCTACGTGTGAAGCGGAGCACATAGCTACTTCGGAAGCAACAAATGAAGGAGTTTGGATGAAGGAGTTCATATCCGATCTAGGTGTCATACCTAGTGCATCGGGACCAATGAAAATCTTTTGTGACAATACTGGTGCAATTGCCTTGGCAAGGGAATAGAACCAAGAACATCAAGAGATGCTTCAATTCCATCCGTGACCAAGTCAAGGAGGGAGACATAGAGATTTGCAAAATACATACGGATCTGAATGTTGTAGACCCATTGACTAAGCCTCTCTCACAAGCAAAACATGATCAGCACCAAGACTCCATGGGTGTTAGAATCATTACAATGTAATCTAGATTATTGACTCTAGTGCAAGTGGGAGACTGAAGGAAGTATGCCCGAGAGGCAATAATAAAGTTGTTATTTATATTTCCTTATATCGTGAGAAATGTTTATTATTCATGCTAGAATTGCATTAATCGGAAACTTAGTACATGTGTGAATACATAGACAAACAGAGTGTCATTAGTATGCCTCTACTTGACTAGCTCGTTAATCAAAGATGGTTAAGTTTCCCAGCCATAGACATGAGTTGTCATTTGATGATCGTGATCACATCATTAGAGAATGATGTGATTGACTTGACCCATCCGTTAGCTTAGCACTATGATCGTTTAGTTTATTGCTATTGCTTTCTTCATAACTTATACATGTTCCTATGACTATGAGATTATGCAACTCCCAAATACCAGAGGAACACTTAGTGTGCTATCAAACGTCACAACGTAACTGGGTGATTATAAAGATGCTCTACAGGTGTCTCCAATGGTGTTTGTTGGGTTGGCATAGATCAAGATTAGGATTTGTCACTCCGATAGTCGGAGAGGTATCTCTGGGCCCTCTCGGTAATGCACATCACTATAAGCCTTGCAAGCAATGTGACTAATAAGTTAGTTGCGGGATGTTGCATTATGGAACGAGTAAAGAGACTTGCTGGTAACGAGATTGAACTAGGTATGATGATACCGACGATCGAATCTCGGGCAAGTAACATACCGATGACAAAGGGAACAACGTATGTTGTTATGCGGTTCGACCGATAAAGATCTTCGTAGAATATGTCGAGGAGCCAATATGGGCATCCAGGTTCCGCTATTGGTTATTGACCAGAGAGATGTCTCGGTCATGTCTACATAGTTCTCGAACCCGTAGGGTCCGCACGCTTAACGTTCGTTGACGGTATAGTATTATATGAGTTGTGTATGTTGGTTACCGAATATTATTCGGAGTCCCGGATGAGATCACGGACATGACGAGGAACTCTGGAATGGTCCGGATATAAAGATTGATATATGGGATAATAGTGCTTGGTCTCCGGAAGGGTTCCAGAATTTACTGGAAGGGGTTCGGATGTTTCCTGAAATGTTTGGGTACGAGAACACTTTATTTGGGCCAAAGGGGAAAGCCCATAAGGTTTTTGGAAAGCGCAAAAGGAAGTTTTGCGGAGTCCAGGGGCCAGACACCAATGTCCCTGGCGTGTGGATCCAGACGCCGGGAACCCTGTCGTCTGGTCCTGGAGTCCGAGAAGGACTCTTGCCTTTCGGGTGAAACCGACTTTGTATAGGCTTTTACTCCAAGTTTCGACGCCGGGACTCAACATATAAATAGAGGGGTAGGGCTAGCACCCAAGACACATCAAGAATCACCAAGACATGTGCCGGCAACCCCGTCCCCTCTAGTTTATCGTCCGTCATAGTTTCCGTTGTGCTTGGCGAGGCCCTGTGGAGATCGTTCTTCACCAACACCATCACCACGCCGTCGTGCTGCCGGAACTCATCTACTACTTCACGGGTCTTGCTGGATCAAGAAGGTGAGGACGTCATCGAGCTGAACATGTGCTGAGCACGGAGGTGCCGTACGTTCGGTACTTGATCAGGACGGATCGTGAAGGTGTACGACTACATCAACTATGTTGATAATGCTTTCGCTTTGCGATCTTCAAGGGTATGAAGATGCTCTCCCCCTCTTGTCGCTATGCATCTCCTAGATAGATCTTGCGTGATCGTATGATTTTTTTTGAAATTGCTGTGTTCCCCAACAGTGGCATCCGAGCCAGGTCTATGCGTCTATGTTATATGCACGAGTAGAACACAAAGAGTTGTGGGCGATAATAGTCATACTGCTTACCAGCATGTCATACTTTGATTCGGCGGTATTGTTGGATGAAGTGGCGCAGACTGACATTACGCGTACGCTTATGCGAGACTGATTCTACCGACGTGCTTCGCACACAGGTAGCTAGTGGGTGTCTGTTTCTCCAACTTTAGTTGAATCGAGTGTGACTATGCCCGGTCCTTGTTGGAGGTTAAAACATCAAACTTAACAAAAAATCATTGTGGTTTTGATGCGTAGGTAAGAACAGTTCTTGCTAAGACCGTAGCAGCCATGTAAAACTTGCAGCGACAAAGTAGAGGATATCTAACTTGTTTTTGCAGGGCATGTTGTCATGTGATATGGTCAAGATGTGGTTATATAAATTGTTGTATGAGATGATCATGTTTTGTAACACAGTTATCGGCAACTGGTAGGAGCCATATGGTTGTCGCTTTATTGTAAGAATTGCAATCGCCATGTAATTGCTTTACTTTATCACTAAGCGATAGCGATAGTCATAGAAGCAATAGTTGGCGAGACGACAACGATGCTTCGATGGAGATCAAGGTGTTAAGCTGGTGACGACCATGATCATAACAGTGCTTTGGAGATGGAGATCAAAGGCACAAGATGATGATGGTCATATCATATCACTTATATTGATTGCATGTGATGTTTATCCTTTATGCATCTTATTTTGCTTAGTACGACGGTAGCATTATAAGATGATCTCTCACTAAATTTCTAGGTATAAGTGTTCTCCCTGAGTATGCACCGTTGCTACAGTTTGTCGTGCCGAGACACCACGTGATGATTGGGTGTGATAAGCTCTACATTCACATACAACGGGTGCAAGCCAGTTTTGCACACGCAGAATACTCGGGTTAAACTTGACGAGCCTAGCATATGTAGATATGGCCTCGGAACATTGAGACCGAAAGGTCGAGCGTGAACAATATAGTAGATATGATCAACATAGTGATGTTCACCATTGAAAACTACTCCATCTCACGTGATGATCGGACATGGTTTAGTTGATATGGATCACTTAGATGATTAGAGGGATATCTATCTAAGTGGGAGTTCTTAAGTAATATGATTAATTGAACTTTAATTTATCAGGAACTTAGTACCTGATAGTATTTTGCATGTCTATGTTGTTGTAGATAAATGGCCCGTGATGTTGTTCCGTTGAATTTTAATGCGTTCCTAGAGAAGGCTAAGTTGAAAGATGATGGTAGCAATTACACAGACTGGGTCCGTAACTTGAGAATTATCCTCATTGTTGCATAGAAGAATTACGTCCTGGAAGCACCGCTGGGTGCCAAACCAGCTACAGGAGCAACTCCAGATGTTGTGAACACCTGGCAGAGCAAAGCTGATGACTACTCGATAGTTCAGTGTGCCATGCTTTATGGCTTAGAACCGGGACTTCAACGAAGTTTTGAACAACATGGAGCATATGAGATGTTCAAGGAGTTGAAGTTAATATTTCAATCAAATGCCCGGATTGAGATATATGAAGTCTCCAATAAGTTCTACAGCTGCAAAATGGAGGAGAATAGTTCTGTCAGTGAGCATATACTCAGAATGTCTGGCTACCACAATCACTTGACTCAGCTGGGAGTTAATCTTCCAGTTGATAGTGTCATTGACAGAGTTCTTCAATCACTGCCACCATGCTACAAAAGCTTCATGATGAACTATAATATGCAAGGAATGGATAAGACGATTCCCGAGCTCTTCGCAATGCTAAAGGCTGCGGAGGTAGAAATCAAGAAGGAGCATCAAGTGTTGATGGTCAATAAGACCACCAGTTTCAAGAAGAAGGGCAAAGGGAAGAAGGGGAACTTCAAGAAGAATGGCAAACAAGTTGCTGCTCAAGTGAAGAAGCCCAAGTCTGGACCTAAGCCTGAGACAGAGTGCTTCTAATGTACAGGGACTGGTCACTGGAAACGGAACTGCCCCAAGTATTTGGCGGAAAAGAAGGATGGCAAAGTGAAAGGTATATTTGATATACATGTTATTGATGTGTACCTTACTAATGCTCGCAATAGCGCCTGGGTATTTGATACTTGTTCTGTTGCTAATATTTGCAACTCGAAACAGGGGCTACGGATTAAGCGAAGATTGGCTAAGGACGAGGTGACGATGTGTGTGGGAAATGGTTCCAAAGTCGATGTGATCGCCGTCGTCATGCTACCTCTACATCTACCTTCGGGATTAGTTTTAGGCCTGAATAATTGTTATTTTATGCCAGCGTTAAGCATGAACATTATATCTGGATCTTGTTTGATGCGAGACGGTTATTTATTTAAATCAGAGAATAATGGTTTTTCTACTTATATGAATAATATCTTTTATGGTCTTGCACCCTTAATGAGTGGTCTATTTTTACTAAATCTTGATAATAGTGATACACATGTTCATAGTATTGAAGTGAAAAGATATAAGTTTAGTAATGATAGTGCAACTTATTTGTGGCACTGCCGTTTAGGTCATATTGGTGTAAAGCGCATGAAGAAACTCCATGCTAATGGGCTTTTGGAATCACTTGATTATGAATCACTTGATTCTTGCGAACCATGCCTCATGGGCAAGATGACTAAGACTCCGTTCTCCGAAACAATGGAGCAAGCAACAGACTTATTGGAAATAATACACACTGATGTATGCGGTCTAATGAGTATTGATGCTCGCGGTGGGTATCACTATTTTCTAACCTTCACAGATGATTTGAGCAGATATGGGTATATCTACTTGATGAAACATAAGTCTGACACATTTGAAAAATTCAAAGAATTTCATAGTGAAGAGGAAAATCATCGTAACAAGAAAATAAAGTTTCTACGATTTGATGGTGGAGGAGAATATTTGAGTTACGAGTTTGGTCTTCATTTGAAACAATGCGGAATAGTTTCGCAACTCACGCCACCCAGAACACCACCACGTAATGGTGTGTCTGAACGTCGTAATCGTACTTTATTAGATGTTGTGCGATCTATGATGTCTCTTTCTGATTTACCGCTATCGTTTTGGGGTTATGCTGCATTCATGTTAAATAGGGAACCATCTAAATCCGTTGAGACGACACCATATGAACTATGGTTTGGTAAGAAACCCAAGTTGTCATTTCTTAAAGTTTGGGGCTACGATGCTTATGTGAAAAAACTTCAACCTGATAAGCTCGAACCCAAATCGGAGAAATGTGTCTTCATAGGATACCCAAAGGAGACTGTTGGGTACACCTTCTATCACAGATCTGAAGGCAATATATTCATTGCTAAGAATGGATCCTTTCTAGAGAAGGAGTTTCTCTTGAAAGAAGTGAGTGGGAGAAAAGTAGAACTTGATGAGGTAATTGTACCTATTCCCTTATTAGAAAGTAGTTCATCACAGAAATCAGTTCCAGTGATTCCTACACCAGTAAGTGAGGAAGCTAATGATGATGATCATGAAACTTCTGATCAAGTTACTACCGAACCTCGTAGGTCAACCAGAATAAGATCCGCACCAGAGTGGTACGGTAATCCTGTTTTGGAGGTCATGTTACTTGACCATGACAAACCTATGAACTATGAGGAAGCGATGATGAGCCCAGATTCCGCAAAATGGCTTGAGGCCATGAAATCTGAGATGGGATCCATGTATGAGAACAAAGTGTGGACTTTGGTTGACTTGCCCGAGGATCAGCAAGCCATAGAGAATAAATGGATCTTCAGGAAGAAGACTGACGCTGATGGTAATGTTACTGTCTATAAAGCTCGACTTGTTGCGAAAGGTTTTCGACAAGCTCAAGGAGTTGACTACGATGAGACCTTCTCACCTGTAGCGATGCTTAAGTCCGTCCGAATCATGTTAGCAATTCCCGCATTTTATGATTATGAAATTTGGCAAATGGATGTCAAAACTGCATTCCTTAATGGATATCTTAAAGAAGAGTTGTATATGATGCAACCAGAAGGTTTTGTCGATCCAAAAGGTGCTAACAAAGTGTGCAAGCTCCAGCGATCCATTTATGGACTGGTGCAAGCCTCTCGGAGTTGGAATATACGCTTTGATAGTGTGATCAAAGCATATGGTTTTATACAGACTTTTGGAGAAACCTGTATTTACAAGAAAGTGAGTGGGAGCTTTGTAGAATTTCTGATATTATATGTGGATGACATATTGTCGATCGGAAATGATACTGAATTTATGAATAGCATAAAAGGATACTTGAATAAGAATTTTTCAATGAAAGACCTCGGTGAACCTGCTTATACATTGGGCATCAAGATCTATAGAGATAGATCAAGACGCTTAATTGGACTTTCGCAAAGCACATACCTCGATAAAGTTTTGAAGAAGTTCAAAATGGATCAAGCAAAGAAAGGGTTCTTGCCTGTGTTACAAGGTGTGAAGTTGAGTCAGACTCAATGCCCGACCACTACAGAAGATAGAGAGAAAATGAAAGTCATTCCCTATGCTTCAGCCATAGGTTCTATCATGTATGCAATGTTGTGTACCAGACCCGATGTTTGCCTTGCTATTAGTTTAGCAGGGAGGTACCAAAGTAATCCAGGACTGGATCACTGGACAGCGGTCAAGAACATCCTGAAATACCTGAAAAGGACTAAGGATATGTTTATCGTTTATGGAGGTGACAAAGAGCTCGTTGTAAACGATTACGTCGATGCAAGCTTTGAAACTGATCCAGATGACTCTAAGTCACAAACCGGATACGTATTTTTATTGAATGGTGGAGCTGTCAGTTGGTGCAGTTCCAAGCAGAGCGTCGTGGCGAGATCTACGTGTGAAGCGGAGCACATAGCTACTTCGGAAGCAACAAATGAAGGAGTCTGGATGAAGGAGTTCATATCCGATCTAGGTGTCATACCTAGTGCATCGGGACCAATGAAAATCTTTTGTGACAATACTAGTGCAATTGCCTTGGCAAAGGAATAGAACCAAGAACATCAAGAGATGCTTCAATTCCATCCGTGACCAAGTCAAGGAGGGAGACATAGAGATTTGCAAAATACATACGGATCTGAATGTTGTAGACCCATTGACTAAGCCTCTCTCACAAGCAAAACATGATCAGCACCAAGACTCCATGGGTGTTAGAATCATTACAATGTAATCTAGATTATTGACTCTAGTGCAAGTGGGAGACTGAAGGAAGTATGCCCTAGAGGCAATAATAAAGTTGTTATTTATATTTCCTTATATTGTGATAAATGTTTATTATTCATGCTAGAATTGCATTAATCGGAAACTTAGTACATGTGTGAATACATAGACAAACAGAGTGTCATTAGTATGCCTCTACTTGACTAGCTCGTTAATCAAAGATGGTTAATTTCCCAGCCATAGACATGAGTTGTCATTTGATGATCGTGATCACATCATTAGAGAATGATGTGATTGACTTGACCCATCCGTTAGCTTAGCACTATGATCATTTAGTTTGTTGCTATTGCTTTCTTCATAACTTATACATGTTCCTATGACTATGAGATTATGCAACTCCCAAATACCAGAGGAACACTTAGCGTGCTATCAAACGTCACAACGTAACTGGGTGATTATAAAGATGCTCTACATGTGTCTCCAATGGTGTTTGTTGGGTTGGCATAGATCGAGATTAGGATTTGTCACTCCGATAGTCAGAGGGGTATCTTTGGGCCCTCTCGGTAATGCACATCACTATAAGCCTTGAAAGCAATGTGACTAATAAGTTAGTTGCGGGATGTTGCATTACGGAATGAGTAAAGAGACTTGCTGGTAACGAGATTGAACTAGGTATGATGATACCGACGGTCGAATCTCGGGCAAGTAACATACTGATGACAAAGGAAACAACGTATGTTGTTATGCGGTTCGACCGATAAAGATCTTCGTAGAATATGTAGGAGCCAATATGGGCATCCAGGTTCCACTATTGGTTATTGACCAGAGAGATGTCTCAGTCATGTCTACATAGTTCTCGAACCCGTAGGGTCTGCATGCTTAACGTTCGTTGTAATGTTGTTCGGAGTCCCGGATGAGATCACGAACTTGACAAGGAACTCTGGAATGGTCCGGATATAAAGATTGATATATGGGATAATAGTGTTTGGTCTCCGGAAGGGTTCCGAAATTCACCAGAAGGGGTTCGGATGTTTCTCGAAATGTTTGGGTACGAGAACACTTTATTTGGGCCAAAGGGGAAAGCCCACAAGGTTTTTGGAAAGCGCAAAAGGAAATTTTGCAGAGTCCAGGGGCCAGACGCCAATGTCCGTGACGTCTGGGTCCAGACGCTGGGAACCCTGGTGTCTGGTCCTGGAGTCCAAGAAGGATTCTTGCCTTTCGGGTGAAACCGACTTTGTGTAGGCTTTTACTCCAAGTTTCGACCCCAGGGCTCAACATATAAATAGAGGGGTAGGGCTAGCACCCAAGACGCATCAAGAATCACCAAGCCGTGTGCCGGCAACCCTTTCCCCTCTAGTTTATCCTCCGTCATAGTTTCTGTTGTGCTTGGCAAAGCCCTGCGGAGATTGTTCTTCACCAACATCGTCACCACGCCGTCGTGTTGCTGGAACACATCTACTACTTTGCCCGTCTTACTGGATCAAGAAGGCGAGGATGTCATCAAGCTAAGCATGCGCTGAACGCGGAGGTGTCGTATGTTCAGTACTTGATCGGGACGGATCATGAAGGTGTACGACTACATCAACCGCGTTGATAAACGCTTCCACTTTGCGATCTTCAAGGGTATGAAGATGCACACCGATTTAACTAAGCTTTCATTTTTCATAGTATAGTGCCATTTTTGCACCTTCAAATTTCTACTAATTTGCTGCAAGGAACTGGACCGACTGGGCAATTTACTTTAAGGATTGCTTTTAGACGATAAAATGCAAATGGTGTGGCGATTTCATATAGATATGGAAAAAGTAAAAGCATACAAAAGATATTTACAAGACAAAAAAGCCATAAGAATTACATGTTGTTCGCCACAACCACCCGAATTGGAGAAGGTCCTCGGTGACAAGGCAAGCAACATCCAAAAGCCGCAAAGAGGTTTTCTGAAAAAGCCTCTAGTTACTCTCCTTTCACACATGCCAGCCCCGCACGACGAGTCCAAAAGCTCAATATTTTTGTTCCACCGGTCCTTAATCATGGAAAAAGAAATCTGGGTCCAAGCTTTCCATGATAGAGGACCATCCATCAACGACAGCCCAAGAGCCCAGAAAAAAAAGAGCATCCCCGAGAGAGATGCTCGTTTGTTTGAAATTCAGATGGCATGGACTGCAAACCTCTTCATGAGGCTAACCACAAATAGCAAGACGGTCTGTGGTTAGTGCTTTGAGATGTAGGAGAAGCGGACAAGCAGCTTGTACTTTGGCTCAACTTGGGACTCCCAAACCTTGTGTGCCTTAAAACGAATCGACACACCTTCAAATTGCTGCCTATAAGCTAAAGCCACAGAGTAATCACCATTTGAAAGAGCCGTCTATTAGATGGCATTAGGAGTGATTCGCTCAAGATGCACATCATGAAGAGAGATTCATAGGCCAGCAAACTTGGAATTTCCAAACTAGCACATCCAATGATTATCGCGAAGAGCTTCAAAAACAGTGAGGCATTTGTGTCGAGCAATTGCAAATATGGAGGGAGCAATCTCTTTAGGGGGCAACCATGCAACAAATGATCAAACTACAAACTTGCCTTGATCCCATCACCCACAACGATTTTCATTGCCACTTAGAAAGGGTTCATGTCAATGGCATCCAAATTACTGGCGGAGCCAAGTAAGATCCTTTGGGAAGGCCAAACATAAATATGGATGTTGGGAGGGGGGGCAAAAGACTCTAGTTTCCCTAATCTTCTCCTTCAAAATATTTTTTTTCTTTCACATATTTTATGAAGGCTGGGGGGGCATGGTCCCTGCAGCGTTGAACATAGCTCCGCCACTGATCACAAGGGAGCTTCGAACAGTTCCAAGCCAGGTCTGAGGCACTCCAATGTAACCATGGAAAACAAAACTTTTAAGGATTACAACAATGCATCAACATTTAAATAAAATAGTAAAAGTACATACTCGACCGCCACCCTCAACCCCGCCTCGTGTCCCTAGTTCAACACCGGTCATAAGAACAAAATTAAGGATCGAGCTTCGCTAGATGAGGAAAAAGTTGTAGAGGAAGGGACATGGTGCAACTTACAAAGAGGTTTTTATTTGTTGGCTAAACAAAGTAAACCTAATCCCAAAAATACGAGGACAAAAAGTATTGTAATGGTATAATTTGATGGTTCATTGAAAAATCCATGCGGCTGTAAAAACTCTCGTGTTGTTACAAGTTCATGAAATTCCAAGGATGACCTAAACATCTCTTGTGAGTGATTGAATGAATTCTTCATGAACTTACATCAAGGGGCACTAGGTAAAGTCTGTCTGACTATGGGGCTACACATAGAAGCGTCTCCAATGAAGACATATAGTAGTGCCAACAACTTGAACTTTGAGATATATCTACTGTCTTTGGCTTAGTTATTTAATTAGTAGTTCCTTGTACATGGTCTTGTTTAATGTTAGATCTACCTATATTGCTTGTCGGTTCGCTCTTATTTGCTTCACCCTTACATGGTATACAACATATTTTGCTAAAGATGGATAAACTCCAATTACCCCCTGTTGGGTAACGCAGTAATTTCAAAAAAAAATCCTATGCACACGCAAAGATCCATCTTGGTGATGCATAGAAACAAGAGGGGAGAGTGTTGTCCACGTAACCTTGTAGACCGTAAGCGGAAGCTTATGACAACGCGATTGATGCAGTCGTATGTCTTCACGATCCGACCGATCCTAGCACCGAAGGTACAACACCTCCGCGATCTGCACACGTCCAGCTCGGTGACGTCCCACGAACTCTAGATCCAACAGAGGTCAAGGGAGAGTTTTGTCAACACGACGGTGTGAGGACGGTGATGATGAAGTTACCGATGCAGGGCTTCGCCTAAGCTCTACAATGATATGACCGAGGTGGAAATCTGTGGAGGGGGGCACCGCACACGGCTAAACAATCAACTTCTATGTCAATGGGGTGTCCCCCTCCCCCGTATATAAAGGAGTGGAGGAGGGGAGGGCCGGCCCTCTCATGGCGCGCCCAAGGGGGGAGTCCTACTCCCGGTGGGAGTAGGATTCCCCCTTCCCTAGTTGGAGTAGGAGAAGAAGGAAGGAGGAGAGGGGGAGAAGGAAAGGGGGGCCGGCCCCACCCCAATTCGGATTGGGCTTGGGGGAGGCGTGCCCCCACCTTGGCTGCCCCCTCCTTTCTCCCACTAAGGCCCATAGACTCCCCGGGGGGTTCCGGTAACCCATCGGTACTCCGGTAAATACCCGAACTCATCCGGAACCCTTCCGATGTCCAAACATAGCCTTCCAATATATTGATCTTTATGTCTTGACCATTTCGAGACTCCTCGTCATGTCTCTGATCTCATACGGGACTCCTAACTACCTTCGGTACATCAATGTAACACCCCGGTGTAATGATGCTACAGTAATCCCTGAGATCACGCAAATCATTTTGCTAAAGCAGTGCTTAGTCACTTTGATCAATATCTCATTTCAAATTCCAGTCAAATTCAAACTCAAATGTTAAGTGAAATTCAAAGTTTCTCAAACATGAAAACTAAAATGTTCATCATGTGGCAAATATTCTTTTGATACTATTGGTGGTGAACCAACATTTTTGCAAAATGTCTAAGTGCCCTAAACTATTTTAAACAGTGGCTAAAGCAATTAAATTAAATGCTTTTGAGTTAAAAAGTGCTAAACTAATTTATTTTGGTTTCGAACTTGTTGTGACAGTGTCCTAAATTATTATACTATTTAGGTGTAATTTTTATAAATTATAAAACTGTTTTGCTTTTTGGAAATAAAAGAAAGCAGAGAAGTTTAAAAAATAGCAAAAGAAAAGGAAAATCAGAGAGAGAGAGAGAGAAAGCCCCCCTACACCCTCGGCCTTGGCCCACCCGAGTCAGCTGGCCCAGCTAGAGCGACCCAGTCACCCCCTCCTCGGTCGCTCCCCTTCCTGTTCCTCCGACCATGGGGAAGGGGTGCGTCCAAGCGCCACCGCACCTCCTCGTCGGCGATGCCCAGACAGGATAAGGACGACGTCGACGCCTTGGGCCTCCTCCCCCACCTACCTGGACCCACTGCCCCGCTCTCCTCTGTCGCCCCGCTCTTCTCAGGGCTCTCCCCAGATCCCCTTCTTCACCTCGCCCAAACGTGCCCATCACCGTCCACCTTGCTCCGACGTGGCCACCGGCCACCACGCATGTCACCGCCATGACGTAGATCCTCCTCGTCGTCCGCTATGCCCCCTGGTGCCATCCGCAGGAGCTCGGAGGCCTAGAGCGTTGTCGGTGTCAAAACCGGCGGATCTCGGGTAGGGGGTCCCGAACTGTGCGTCTAAGGCGGATGGTAATAGGAGGTAGGGGACATGATGTTTTACCCAGGTTTGGGCCCTCTTGATGGAGGTAAAACCCTACGTCATGCTTGATTTATTCTTGATGATATGAGTATTACAAGAGTTGATCTACCACGAGATCGGAGAGGCTAAACCCTAAAAGCTAGCCTATGGTATGATTGTATGTTGTCCTACGGACTAAAACCCTCCGGTTTATATAGACACCGGAGAGGGTTAGGGTTACACAAGGTCGGTTACAAAGGAGGAGATATCCATATTCGTTTTTCCTAGCTTGCCTTCCACGTCAAGTAGAGTCCCATCCGCACACGGGACGAAGTCTTCAATCTTGTATTTTCATAGTCCAACAGTCCGGCCAAAGGATAGAGTTCGGCTGTTCGGAGACCCCCTAATCCCGGACTCCCTCAGTAGCCCCTGAACCAGGCTTCAATGACGATGAGTCCGGCGCGCAGTGTTGTCTTCGACATTGAAAGGCGGGTTCCCCCTCCGGATATACCAAAGAAGAGTTCAAATAAAAGGATAGTGTTCGACCCTGCAAAACAAGTTCCACATACCACCGTAGAGAGAATAATATTTCCACAAATCTAATCTGCTGACACGTTTTGGCAACATGACATCATGCCATGGCTCGGCGATTATTCGAACCATTTTTCTTTAACTATCCCCGCACATAACGCGAGGCAATTTCTTGACACATCTTGTCAAAGCAGAGACCGTGTTCCCCTTATTACGGGATTCTCATCAATACGGGCGTGGGTAACCCAACCGCGCCATCGATTACGACGCTTGGGGGATAAGCGAGTTTTACCAGGCTAGTGGGGGCGCATAGTTTTGGCCGCCCTTGTAAAGGGATAAGGTTTAACCTTTTTCTACCCACGCATTCTCCTCCTTGCTCATCCATTCTCGCGCACTCGAGCCCCAACGCCCAAGTCCACATCTTTGTCCTCAACCTTCTCCAAACATATCCGGAGCGGGAGGCAAGTGGATGGCTTCCTCCATTAGGGAGGAACACATCAAAAAGTTGCACGGAGCCGGATACTTAGCCGCGAATATCGCGCATCGGCTGCCCACTGTGGGGCAGATCGTCCCTACCTCAGAACCTCACGAGAGGGTAGTTTTCCTCCACCACTTCCTCCGTGGAATGGGGTTTCCCCTTCATCCAATCGTCCGCGATCTCATGTTCTACTACGGGCTGGACTTTCATGATCTGGCCCCGAACTTCATCATCAACATTTCGGCGTTCATCGTCGTCTGTGAGGCTTTCCTCCGCATCCGCCCTCACTTCGGTCTGTGGCCGAAGACCTTCAATATCAAGCCGAAGGTGGTGGGCGGCCAACAAGCAGAATGCGGCGGAGCCATGGTGGGCAAGATGCCCAATGTTATATGGCTTGAAGGCTCCTTCGTGGAGACCATAAAGGGGTGGCAATCGGCGTGGTTCTACATCACCGAGCCACGTGACACCAACTGGGCGGCGGCCCCGAGTTTCGATCCGGATTCCCTACACGGCTCACTTCCTGGAAAGAGAAGGGCATGTCGTGGGGTTCATCGGTGGAGCTGGACGGACTCCAGAAAAGCATCCAGAACATGGCAAGCAAGAAACTCAAGCTTGTCAACATAGTCCAGGTCATGCTCATCCGCCGGATCCTCCCATGTTAACTACGGGATTTCAACTTGTGGGAGTTTGACCCGGCCCAGCACCAAACTCTTAGTGAGCTCTTCGACACGACGCACAAGGTCGTCTGGAGGGTGCTGTTCAAGGGCGCCGAGGTCCCTCCCTCTCTCACCAAGGACCGCGGGCTAAGGGCGAAGGGCCTAGCGCATTCGGTGAGTTCTATACATCCGGTAGGATATTTATTTCCCCTAGATTAATCATGTGCGGGGTCTGAGCTCCATGCCTTTGACAGGAATGGGTGGAGACGTCAGGGCAGATTAACTGTCCGGCCCCTCTGCCCGAAGACATTGCGGACGCTCTCCTGACGGAGATGCTGACTCCGGCTCCTTACAAGGTGCCGGAGAGGACCAAGAAGGCCAAGGGAACCCGAAAGAGTTCCCGGCGCCAGGTGTTATCAGACTCATCGTCCAATTACTCCGCGATGCACTCCTCCCCCAAAGACAAGGAGGAAGATGAAGATTTCCCCCCTTCAGTCGGGGGAGACAAGAAAAGGAAGGCCGCCCTCACTGGGGGGGCCGGAGGGTCCAAGAAGGGAAGGGCTCTCCTTCCGGACTACTCCACCACCGCCGCCGAAGGCGAGGACGAGTGGCTTCTCTGGGCCAAGCCCCTGGCGAAATCGTAAGTATTCGGATACCAGAGTAACTCACATCATACCTTTGTCGCATTGCTTCTCCTAACACCGAATTATGATTATGTAGACTGCCCCGAACCCGTATCGACGTATCCTCGTCGGACGGCTCCCTGGACTCGTCGGCTATGGATAGCGATCCACTTCCGACCGCCACCTCCCCTTGCCCTACGGACAACACCGAGGTGTTGTCTCAAGAAGCACCGGGTCGAAGGGAGACAGTTCCGGAGGTGCCTCAAGGCGACCTTACGGACTCCGGGAGCAGAGGGAGCAAGGCTCCTGAGGGCTCCGAGTTCGGCCCTCAGCCGAACACCGCGCCGGAACCTCCAGTGGTTCCGGACTCGGGCAGGCGGCCTCCTTCCAAGAGGGGCAAGACGCCTGTGTCGGTGACCTCTGTCCATCCAGAGGCACCGGACAATCTACTGGGAGCGCTTCGCAGTGCTTCCATCAACGAAGAGCACCGCACTATTATGAGTGCGGTGGTCCAGAAGGTTCAGTCTGCCAAGAGGGGACTGACTGAAGCCTGTGCCAGCCTTCTAAAAGGCTTTGAGGTAAGTTTTTGAAATATAGGAAAAATATTACCGCATAGACAGTAGCCCCTGATGCTCTGTTCAGTGTTCACAAAGAAAAGCCGAACAGAGGATCAAACAATATCGCAGGAGTCTAATATAAGTATGTCTATATGCGTATGCAGGCTTCGCTGCTGGCCTCTGCCGCACTGCTGCGGAGGTCGCCGCACTGAAGCAGGACCTCAAAGGGTCCAAGGAAGAGCTCGGGCTTGCCAAGAGGCAGCTCGAGGAGAACAAAGGTAAGTAGTACCTAGTCTATGGATATAAAAAGAATGCGATTGCAAAATGACAGGATTATCGTAAATTTGCTAGGGGCCATGACCGAGGTGGCGACCCTGAAGCAAGCGCTATCCGAGGCTAAGAACAAAGCGGCCAAGGAGCGCACCAAGCGGGAAAGGCATGAGGCACGGGTGGGCGAGGTGCAGCAAGAGCTCCACGCTCTCGTGACGAAGCACGAGACGTTGGAGCTTGACTTGAAGACGCGAGAGTCCGAGCTTGCCGCGGCCCTTGAGAGTGCAAAGAGTGCCAAGGCCGAAGCCCAAAAGGCCCTCCAGGAGATTGATGCGATGAAGAAGATAGCGACGGGTAAGGCATTCTATATGCAAAGCAAGCTGTGAAAGTAAATTACTTGTTACTTACCCGAATCCGGAGCTCTCCAGGAGCATTCATAGATTTGCCCCGCAGCGTGTCGGATGCCGCAAAATTTTACTGGGCCGAGGAGGGAAGCTCAATGGAGAAGCTGTTCTGGTCTCAGTATACTGGGACCGAACACCCGGTGCCTATGAGCGACCAGCTAAAGTAGCTGGTCGAGCTACACAAGGCGGTCGAACAGGCTAGGGCTTTATAGTCTGGATGTGGCCTGGCGATGCCCTTCCCAACAGCTACTTCGGCCTGGTGAGGCGGCTTGTGGATGCCTGCCCACGGCTGGAAGTCATCAAGCGGTCCGTCTGCATCGAAGGTGCACGCCGGGCTTTGGCTCGTGTGAAGGTGCAATGGGCCAAGCTGGACGTCGTGAAGCTGATCAAGGAAGGACCGCCGCAGGGCAAGGAGCATCGCCACCCCGAGATGTACTATGAGGGAGTCCTGAAGGGTGCCCGTCTCGTAGAGGACGAGTGTACGAAAGATATAATATTTGAGTAAACTTGCTCGTGTAATCCTGTATTCATGAAAACTTGTTCATATGCGCTATGCAACGCTTGTTTGAATTTAAAATATTACCTTCTGTTCGGCTGTTTATCCAATCTGAGAGATGGCTAGTCGTCGGCTTCTTCCCCCATGCCACAAGTGCTGGGGTGCTCGGGATAAACCTGAGCACTCTTGTTCCCATTTTTGGGTCCTTCGAGGGAGGTGCTCAGCACAACGAACAAGGCAATCGGACTATAATGTATTATCACTCTCACTTAGCCATAGAATTCTATAATTTTAAATTTCAGCGAAGCCCCTAGTGTTCGGAAGGCCGAATTCGGGGCGCGATACACGCCTTAAGCCGGACAAGGCCGACTCCTCACTCTAAGTGGCATAAGTCTTTAGGGACTTGAAACCTCTCGAACAGCGACCAGTCTCTCGCCTTATCATGACAGTCAGTTTTAGCTTTCTCTACTGAGGTGCTTAGCCCAGCAGAACCGGGGCACAATCACAGTAGTTCTCCCAGTGCTACCTTAGCCGATATAGCGGAACGTAAGGTACCAAAACATGGGAGCCGGGCAAACCCAACTATTGACCCAAGACATGATTCAGAGCTGATGCATATAATGCTATAAGTTCGGGGTGCCGCACTGTCGAAAGTGTCCGGACTTCTCACGCCGTATTGTGGGGTATGCTTAAGCCCCTAGCGTATTGGCCGTACTAGAGTGCACATGTGCTGGATGTCATGAATGAATATATATATATATATATATATATATATATATATATATATATATATATATATATAAGAAGAATGCAATAATAGTCTTAATGCTATGCATTGTTTATTCAAAAAGGTGCATTAAAGCAGAATGATACAGGTAGTGTGATAAGCAAAAAGTAGGACTATGTCCCCTCCAAGGGCAAGCTGAAGAATAGTATTAAAGCAAGTATTTCACTCGTTATCGTAATCCACCTGGGAGTTCCGTGGTGTGACGTAGCTTTCTGCCTTCGTGGTTGCTGCATCATATATTCGGTGATCATGCTGCCGGACAGGGTTTCCAGAAATTAAAGTCCTGAAAGAGAAAAATAACAAAGCAGGAAGCCCCATAGTGCGGTTTAAGCCACGTCTTGGAGCGTGCCTTAATCGTGCCCCCTCCCTACCTGTGCCCATGGTATTTTAATGCGTAATTATGTACGTGTGGCACGAGTTTCGCCGTTTGGCTTGGGCCGGGGTGGGGGCCGCATTGCTATGCGAGCTCGGAACGTGCCAGGCGGTCCTATTGCCGATTACTCCGGGCGCGCTTGAAGGTGTTCGGGTCCTTAAACGCTGAACTAGTGGATTGCCTTAAGAGGCTGCTTTGCGCTTCCGCTGCGAGGGCCGCAGTGTGCTCCTCCGTTCGGAGAGAGCGCTCTATGTTTCCATTAACTGTAATGACCCCCCGAGGTCCTGGCATCTTGAGCTTGAGGTATGCATAATGCGGTACCGCATTGAATCTCGCAAATGCGGTTCGCCCGAGCAGTGCATGATAACCACTGCGGAACGTGACTATATCAAAGATTAACTCTTCGCTTCGGAAGTTATCCGGGGATCCGAAGACCACTTCCAGTGTGACTGAGCCTATGCAATGGGCCTCTACACCTGGTATGATGCCTTTAAAGGTCGTTTTTGTGGGTTTGATCCTTGAGGGATCTATACCCATTTTGCGCATTGTATCCTGGTAAAGCAGGTTCAGGCTGCTGCCGCCATCCATAAGGACTCGAGTGAGGTGAAATTCGTCAATGATTGGGTCTAGGACCAGTGTGGCGAATCCTCCATGACGGATACTAGTGGGGTGGTCCCTGCGATCGAAGGTGATCGGACAGGAGGACCATGGGTTGAACTTTGGGGCCACTGGTTCCAACGCATATACGTCCCTGAGCGCACGCTTCCGCTCTCTCTTGGGGATGTGGGTTGCATATATCATGTTCACCGTCCACACTTGTGGGGGGAACCCTTCTGTCCTCCGGTGTTCGGCTGCCGGGGCTCTTCCTCGTCATCGCTATGTGGCCCCTTATCTTTGTTTTCGGCATTTAACTTGTTGGCCTGCTTGAACACCCAACAATCCCCGTTGGTGTGGTTGGCTGTCTTGTCGGGGGTGCCGTGTATTTGACATGAGCGATTGAGTATACGGTCCAAATTGGACGGGCCCGGAGTGCTTCTTTTGAATGGCTTTTTCCGCTGACCGGGTTTAGAGCCTTTGAATCCGGCACTGACTGCCATATCCTCGGTATTGTCGCTGTTAATGCGGCACTTATGTTTGTTGCGACGTGACCTGCTATTGCCATCCTTGGTATCTGAAGTACCATGGTTCTTTGATATGTTATTACTGCGAGCCAGCCAGCTGTCTTCTCCCGCACAAAAGCGGGTCATGAGTGTCGTGAGGGCTGCCATAGATTTCGACTTTTCCTGACCAAGGTGCCGGGCTAGCCACTCGCCGCGGATGTTGTGCTTGAAAGCTGCTAGGGCCTCTGCATCTGGACAGTCGACGATTTGATTTTTCTTTGTTAGGAACCGTGTCCAGAATTGTCTGGCCGATTCCTCTGGCTGCTGAATTATGTGGCTCAAGTCATCGGCATCTGGTGGTCGCACATAAGTGCCCTGAAAGTTGTCGAGGAATGCGGCTTCCAGATCTTCCCAACAACCAATGGACTCTGCTGGCAAGCTATTGAGCCAATGTCGAGCTGGTCCTTTGAGTTTGAGTGGGAGGTATTTAATGGCGTGTAGATCATCACCGCGTGCCATGTGGATATGCAGGAGGAAATCCACGATCCATACCCCAGGATCTGTTGTGCCGTCATATGATTCTATATTTACGGGTTTGAAACCCTCTAGGATTTGATGATCCGTTACTTCGTCTGTGAAGCATAAGGGGTGTGCGGTGCCTCTGTACTGGGCTATATCGCGACGCAACTCCAATGAGTCCTGCCCGCTGTGCTCGGCCCGGCCGGATTTACTTTTACTGTATCTGGCGTGACGATTATCGTCTCGCATAGTGGTGCGCCCTCGTGATCCGTAGATCGATCTTGCATGTTTTGATTTGTCCTCCAATACGTCTCGCAGGTCTAGCGTATTTCCCCATGCCTTTTTATTTGAATGGCGTCGGGGTGCAGGCTGAGCTTTTGGCTGGAATGCCTCTCTGTCGCGGCCACGAGATGGCCGATCACCCGTGTCATACGCTTCTTCCTCCAGTCGGGGTAGCAACCTGCATTTTGGGTAACTCTTGGAGGGGCGTTCGAGTTTATATTCCTCGGCCGCAAGGACTTCGGTCCATCTGTCAGCTAGCAGATCTTGATCAGCTTGAAGCTGCTGCTGCTTTTTCTTAAGGCTATTTGCCGTGGCTATAAGCCGGCGCTTGAAGCGATCTTGTTCGACGGGATCCTCTGGCACGACGAATTCGTCATCGTCGAGGGTTGCCTCGTCTTCGGAGGGAGGCATGTAATTATCATCCTCCGCCTCTCCGTCTGCCGCTCCTTCCGGAGGGTTGGCTTCTCCCTCCTCCTGCCCTAAATCGTGCTGGGGGGATTGTTGCCATCTTCGGCACTATCCGGAGTGCTATTATCTCCTGTGCCGGTATCACCACTTTTTCTTTGGCGGGACTTAGAGCGGCGCTGCTGACATCGGCGCTTGGGGTTGCTTCTTGGAGGGGTCATCCTCCGCTGTCTCGTCGCCATTGCCTTCTTTGGGTGTGTCCACCATGTATATATCGTATGATGAGGTGGCTGTCCAGTGCCCTATGGGCAGTGGTTCCTCTTCGTCTCCCGCATCGTCGTCCATACCGTCGAAGTCTTCGGAGTCGAAGTCGAGTATGTCGGTTAAGTCGTCGACAGTGGCTACTAAATGGGTGGTGGGTGGGCAGCAAATTTCTTCATCATCCGCATCCCAATCCTGCCGGACATAGTTCGTCTAGGATCCTCATGACAAGGAGAGAGACGTTAATGAGTTCAGTATGTCACCAAAGGGCGAGTGCTGAAAAATATCCGCGGAGGTAAACTCCATGATCGGCGCCCAATCGGATTCGCTAGGAACAGGTGCAGGCGGTTCGGAGTCCGTGGCCGGAGAAGGATCCGACAGTTTGACAACACGGCTCTCGTGCAGGGTAAGGTCGATGTTCGGCTCGATCCCCGCTGAGGATAAGGCCACCGTTGCGGGGTCCATACACCCGTCCATGGATGGCGCAACTGGCTCCAAATTGAGGGTCGGAGCAGCCGCCGGTGCGATCTCCTGAACACTGTCCGATGGTAGAGATAAATCGTACTCATCGTGACCGTGTGACGCACAAGGCAGAGGCTCGGATCCGTCGAAGATCAAGTCTCCGCGGATATCGGCCGTGTAGTTTAAGCTTCCAAACCTGACCTGGTGGCCAGGGGCGTAACTTTCGATCTGCTCTAGATGGCCAAGCGAGTTGGCCCGCAGTGCAAAGCCGCCGAACACAAAGATCTGTCCCGGGAGAAAAATCTCACCCTGTACTGCATCACTATCGATGATCGTAGGATCCATCAAGCCTAACGGCGATGACACAGAAGAACTCTCAATGAAAGCACCAATGTCGGTGTCAAAACAGGCGGATCTCGGGTAGGGGGTCCCGAACTGTGCGTCTAAAGTGGATGGTAATAGGAGGTAGGGGACACAATGTTTTACCCAGGTTCGGGCCCTCCTGATGGAGGTAAAACCCTACGTCCTGCTTGATTTATTCTTGATGATATGGGTATTACAAGAGTTGATCTACCACGAGATCGGAGAGGCTAAACCCTAAAAGCTAGCCTATGGTATGATTGTATGTTGTCCTACGGACTAAAACCCTCCGGTTTATATAGACACCAGAGAGGGTTAGGGTTACACAAGGTCGGTTACAAAGGAGGAGATATCCATATCCGTATTGCCTAGCTTGCCTTCCACGCCAAGTAGAGTCCCATCTGGACACGGGATGAAGTCTTCAATCTTGTATCTTCATAGTCCAACAGTCCGGCCAAAGGATAGAGTCCGGCTGTCTGAAGACCCCCTAATCCCGGACTCCCTCAAGCGCCGTCACGCCGTCGTCTTCAACCTTCGTCCGCCCGGGATCACCGCTGCCGTATGTCGCTGTCGAGCTCCCTCCGGCTCCCTCGTCCGCTTCCCTACACCTGCAGTGAGCAGCCACTTTGATATCCCCTCTCCTCGGCCTCTCCCAGTAGCCGTAGCCACCATTGCCATCGCGGTTGTCGGTGTTCTGGGAATGGGGGTCCCCAGACTTGCCTGCCTGTGGCCCATGGCGTGGCTTTGCTGGCAGGCTTGTATGACCCATTTTCATCAACAAGGAATCAAGACCCCCGCGAGGGGCCAAGCCTCGCGGGGCGGACGACACAAGACCTCCTCAGGAGCAACCTCCTCAGGCCGGCTCGTGAGGGGTGGAGAGTTCAAGGTCGGGCAAACCTCACGAGGTGCTCGTGACGTAAGCCATGACGATCGAGACCAGGCGGGCGCCAGACAGGCGCCAGCGCGCGCAGCGTCCTTGTTTCCTCTTTGGTGCTAAGGGGGCAAGCGCATGCACGCAGTGTCGAGGCATCAAGCAAAGGTTTCCATATTGGTGCAACGAGACCAAGACCAGAAGGACGGCAAGATGGAGGTCACGATGGAGCCCAGGGCGGCGTCACCACCAGAGCCTTTGGCAGGCGAAGACCACCTTTTGTCAGGATAGCTTGTACTAGCTGTCCCCTTTCAAATTGGCCATTGTTGGCTCCCTTCCCGCTCAATATTTGGGGAGAGGACCAGGGCCTCTATAAATAGGATTAGCCACCACCATAGGTGGAGAAGAATCCAAGATCATCCTCAGCCACACAAGTGCTTCAAGCACAAGAACACCTCAACCTGAGGAGGTTGTTCTTCCCTTTGTACTGTTCATCCTCAGCCCAAGAGGCAATCCACCACCACCACACTGGAGTAGGGTATTACACCACAACGGTGGCCCGAACCAGTATAAATCTCGTGTTCTTTGTGCTGCGAGTTTGTTGAGTTAGTTCATGAGATCTAGGCTAAGTTAGGATGCGGATCGATAGGGGGGGGGGAGATCTTCGCGTGCACCCCAGCGTTCGAACCTTAAGGGTTTTGCCGGAACCCGTGATCCGACATTTGGCGCGCCAGGTAGGTGTGCGCCGAAGCTTCCTTTTCGTCGCTCTACACCTTGTCGCTCCATCGTCTCCATGGCGGACGCACGTCGCGCCCGTGCCGAGCGCTGGGCTGCCCTCGCCACCCGCGTCACTCGGACAGCCCCTGTCGGTGGGCAACCTCGTCGCTCTTCGTCGCCTGCCGCCAACGCCGCACCCCTCATTGCAGCAAGCATCCTCGCTGCACCCCTCAGTGCGACAGGACGGCCGCACCGCCACTCCATCACTGATTCCCACTGGTTCGTTGTACCACGCTCGTCACATTCCCACGGACGCACGGGCCGCGCTACTCATGGCGCACGAGCTCCTGCCCTACCGCCCGGTCGACGACCTCTACGAGGACTGGCTTGACCGCATCGCCGAGCTTATCCGTGCCCAGGAGGCTCCCCTGCACCGTCCCACTCTCTACCTCGCCCTCCGCCAGCCACGGGCGACGCAGCTCAAGAAGCACCTCCGCCACCTCTGCCCCAAGACGGCGCCCTAGAGCCAAGGCATGCGGCTCCGCGGCGCGACCCACCGTGTCCGGCTCCCACGCGCGAAGAAAGAAGCTACCAAGAAGTCCCTCGACCGCAAGCGAATGCTCCGCCACTCCTCGCTCCGCCACGCCAGGATCGTTTGTTGCGGCAAGGACCCGCGCTGCTGGCCATAGCGGCGCACGAGCGCCAAGGCCAAGCTCCACCACCAAGGCAGGCCCTGGTGACCACGGCCGGCTGCCGCGCCTTCACTCCCGAGCTGCGTAGCGTCGCCTGTCCGGGCAAGTTCAAGCCAGATTTGCCCCCTTGCTACGACAGCACCCTCGATCCTGCGGAGTTCCTGCAGCTCTACGAGCTGAGCATCGAGGCGGCCAACAGTGACGAGAAAGTCATGGCGAACTGGTTTCCCATGGCTCTCAAGGATGGCCCCCGCTCCTGGCTCCTAAACCTACCTCCAGGCTTAATTTCCTCCTAGGACGAAATGCGCAACCGTTTCATCGCCAACTTCCAGGGCACTCGCGACCACCCCCAGGTCGCGGGTGACCCGCGCCGCATCAAGCAACAACCAGGAGAGACCCTACAGAAGTACATTCATCGCTTCAACAGCATGCGCATCAGAATCCCCAAGGTGACCGACGAGGCCATCATCTCAGCGTTCTCCGACGGTGTCCGCGACGTCAAGATGAAGGAGGAGCTTGCCATCAACGAAGAGTTGTGCACGACCCTGGAGCTTTTCAACATCGCAACCAAGTGTGCAAGAGCTGAGGAGGGGCACCTCTCCCTCCTCGAGCTCCCTGCTGCGGACCCAGGGGAGAAAAAGACCAAGGCCAAGAACGTGAAGCGCAAGGGAGCAGCCGTGTTCGCGGCGGAACCAGACACCAAGCGCGGCAAAGACCAGCCCGAGTCATTCAAGGGCAGCCGACCATTCTGCGCCTTCCACAACCTGCATACCCACAACACCAGCAACTGTTAAGAGCTCAGAGCCATTCGAGAAGGACGCTTCGGTCGACGCCCCGAGCGCAGCGACCGAGGCTACTGCCAAGGAGGAGGACGTGGTGGCAGACGCTGGGATGACCGTGGCCCGCGCCAGGAGTGGCACGATCGGCCTCGTGAGGACCGCTGGCAGGATCAGCCTCGCGAGGGCGCCTGGAGGGACCAGCCTCATGAAGCTCGTCTCAAGGCAACGCAAGCCTTCCTCCATTACCACCACCACCCAGAAGGAATGACGACCACCATCAAGACAAGGGGGCTGGGGGCTTCCAGGAGCCACGCGCTGTCGCCTACATCTTGGGCGGAGCTCAAGCCCCAGCCTCGCAGTGTATCTTCAAACAGTTTTCCCGTGAAGTGAATGCAGTTCTCCCCAAGCTCGAGGCCACACGCCCACTCAGATGGTCCAGGTGCCCCATCATGTTTAGTTTGGCAGGTCAGCTCAAGTGATCGACCACTGCCGGCGTCCTCCCAATACTCTGTTCGCTAGTCATCAGCAACGTGCAAGTTACCAAGACCCTCATCGACGGCG
Source organism: Triticum dicoccoides (assembly GCF_002162155.2). Classification (NCBI taxonomy): domain Eukaryota; kingdom Viridiplantae; phylum Streptophyta; class Magnoliopsida; order Poales; family Poaceae; genus Triticum; species Triticum dicoccoides. The sequence goes on along the minus strand of NC_041386.1, from coordinate 34,883,949 downwards.
GCTCGAGGCTCAATGTCATGTCCGTTGACACGTTCGACAACCTCCAAGTAACATACGATCAGCTCCAGCCTACCAAACCTTTCTCAGGAGTGACCGACGGCTCTACTACTCCGATCGGGCAGGTCCGCCTCCCCGTTACCTTCGGAGAATGCAACAACTACCGCACCGAACTCATCAACTTCGACGTCATCTACATCCACCTGCCATACAATGCCATCCTCGGGTATCCAGCCCTGGCCAAGTTCATGGCGGTGACCCATCACGGCTACAATGTCCTCAAGATGCCGGGAAGCGGCGGAATCATCACAGTCCCGTGCGAAGAAACAGACATGGTGTGCTCCCTCGAGCGTGCCTTCCAAGCTACAGCAATCGACGACTCCGACAGTCAGGGCAAGCACCCTCCTGAGGCCACCCCCAAGAAGAAGAAGCAGTTGCGTCACGCAGGGCCTCAGGCAAGCGGCGCCTCGTCAGGATCGGCATCCGTGCCTGGGGCGCCTCCCTCCATCGCATAGGGAGGCACGCCCAGCGCCCCTCTCGGGTAGGGCTCGGGGGCTCTCTTCTGGAGGGCCTCAGACTTTGCCAGCATCACGAGGGAAGCGCTTGGGCACCGCTTGGAGGCGTGCTTCGCAGCACGTTTCCCTCGGGAGAACACATGGCAAGGAATACCCACCGCTCAGGAGTTCATCACCAAGACCACTCAGGAACTGCAAGACGCGAGGGCCATGCGCGGCAGCCGCCGCTCACCAGGCACAGCTCCCCATCCAGGCGAGGATGTCGGACTGCGCGTCTGCATCGATGTTCCAGGGCTCAACCAGGTCGCCTCTCAGGAGCTTCTCTGGCCTTCATGCGTGGGATGCTGCGAGGGCCCACCTCACAGTTACGATCGCATGCCCTTCGGTCTGCCAAGCGTGGCGGCCGCCTATCATTGCAACCTGCAGAGCATCCTGGCGGCTCAGGAGGCCAGGAACCACGCGGTGCTGATGGAGATGAAGACGGTCCTCTAGGAACCCCCTGGGCCCCCAGGGCCTCCCGAGCCTTAGGACCCCAGTGGCTCATGAGGGGCAGCCCTCTCGTCGCACGCCTTCAACTACCTCAACTCTCCCTCATCAACAGAGCCAGGTGACATTTTCCAAAGTTCATTCAGCTGGGAGCGCCCCCAGGGCTGCATCATTCCCAGGCCGTGTGGTTCCGTCCCTGTGGCGTGTATCCTTCCTTTTATGTCTTTAGCTTACCCTGATGCGGGTGCCCCTCGGGCTGCATCATCCCTAAGCCGCTCGGGCCGGACCCGGTGGCATGCATCTTCCCTGCACTTACCTGAGCTAGGTTGCTTTCCATGCTTAATCTATCTATGACCATCGCCTGCTTGATTGTCACCCACCATGAGAGCCGTGCGCCAGATATTTCTCTTCAGAACCCCTCGCGTGAGTAAGTTAAGCATGGCGTCTGTGCTCGGGCCCGTCCCTGCAGCGTTGATAAATCCAGCGGCTGAGCTCTGTCTGGCGGGCCGGCCCCATTCACGTCACGTCCTGGGGCCGTTGGTGCTTGGCTTATTCACGCGATGACCTCAGGTGATTTGTTCGGCGCAGGTTGTCTAACCACCTCGCAGGACCAGGACAGTGAACAAGAATCAAGACCACGCGCAACCCGCCTTGAGGTAGGGCCTCGTGAGTCCCGTGCTGGCTCACGAGTGCCCAGATACACCTCATCTAGCCCTGTCGTGCAAGCTACGTGTTAGGGCGGGGCTGTACATGCCCCGGGGGCTCTCCGCAGTAGGGAGTCCCCCTCCCACGCCCAAGTGGAAGCACCATGCTCTGGGCTGGCCGTCAACACTGTCGAGGAGCGGCTATGCCCGTGCACAAGCGGAAGCACTACACTCCGTGCTGGTGATAAACAACTGAGGGGGGGCCCACGGCCGTACCAACCTCAGGGAGCCCCAGAGCTCAATGTCCGGCCTCACTGCAACGCATCCCCTTGTGAGAGCCGCACGAGGGGGCTGGGCATGGGGGTTGCGCTCGGGTCACTCCCAAGCGTACACAACCCAACTAGGTCCCCCGGACCTAATTGTCGCACGCCCCTCCCGAGCCGAGCCTCGGCGAGGGCAAAGGTACAGAGAATGTTTGCACGTCAAGGGGGACTGTCGGTGTTCTGGGAACGGGGGTCCCCAGACTTGCCTGCCTGCGGCCCACGGCGTGGCTAAGCCAGTAGGTCGTACGGCCCATCTTCATCAACAAGGCATCCAAGACCCTCGCGAGGGTCCAAGCCTCGCGAGGCGGATGACGCAAGGCCTCCTCTAGAGTGGCCTAGCTAGGCAGGCTCACGAGGAGCGGAGATATCAAGGCGGGGAAAACCTCACGAGGCCATCGTGACGTGAGCCATGACGCACAACACCAGGCGGGCGCCAGGCGGACGCCAGCGCACGCAACGTCCTTACTTCCTCTTTGGTGCTAAGGAGGCCAGCGCAGGTGAAGAGTACCGAGGCATCAGGCAAAGGTTGCTATATTGGTGCAACAAGACCAAGACCAGGAGGACGACAAGACGGAGGTCATCGTGGAGCCCAAGACAGCGTCACCGCCAGAGCTTTTCGCAGGCGATGACCACTTTTGATAGGATAGCTTGTACTAGTTGTCCCCTTCAAATTGGCCCGCGCCGTTGTTGGCTCCCTTCCTGCTCGATATTTGGGAAGAGGACCAGGGCCTATATAAGTAGAGCTAGCCACCATAGTAGGGGCATCTGATCGCATCTCATCTCATCTCATCTTAGCTTGATCCAACCCGGTCAAGAGCCTACTCACAAGAACACCTCAACCTCAGGAGGCTATTCTTCCCTTGTACTGTTCATCATCTGCCCTGGAGGCAATCCACCACCACCACACTGGAGTAGGGTATTACACCACAACGGTGGCCTGAACTAGTATAAACCTCGTGTCTTTCTGTGTTGCGAGTTCGTCGAGTTCGTCCGCGAGATCTTAGCAAGCAAGGGCGTAGATCGGTGGGAAGGAAAGACTTCGTGCCCACCCCAGTGTTTGAACCTTAAGGGTTTGCCGGAACCCCACATCCAACATTTGGCGCGCCAGGTAGGGGTGTGCCGTAGCTTCCCTTCCATCAGTTCATCGCTCTGTCGCTCCGTCGTCTCCATGGCGGATGCTCGCCATGCTCGAGCTAAGCGTCGAGCTGCCCTCACCGCCCGCGTCGCTCAGACGGCTCCCGTCAGCGGGCCACATTGATACGTACATTTTGCATCATGCTTTTATATCGATATTTATTGCATTATGGGCTGTTATTACACATTATGTCACAATACTTATGCCTATTCTCTCTTATTTTACAAGGTTTACATAAAGAGGGAGAATGCCGACAGCTGGGATTCTGGGCTGCAAAAGGAGCAAATATTAGAGACCTATTCTGCACAGCTCCAAAAGTCCTGAAACTTCACGGATGACGTTTTCAGAATCAGAATATATAAAAAATACTGAGTGCAAGAAGTTCACCAGGGGGGTCACACCCTGCCCACGAGGGTGGGGGCGCGCCCTACCCCCCTGGGCGCGCACCCCTACCTCGTGGGCCCCCTGGTGGCCCTCCGATGGCCATCTTCTGCTATATGGAGTCTTTCGATGAGGAAAAAATCATAAGCCATCTTCTCGGACGAAACTCTGCCGCCACGAGGCGGAACCTTGGCGGATCCAATCTAGGGCTCCAGCAGAGCTGTTCTGCCTGGGAAACTTCCCTCTGGGAGGGGGAAATCATCGCCATCGTCATCACCAACGCTCCTCTCATCAGGAGAGGGAAATCTCCATCAACATCTTCACCAGCACCATCTGCTCTCAAAACCCTAGTTCATCTCTTGTATCCAATTCTTGTCTTCGAGTCCGGGATTGGTACTAGTAGGTTGCTAGTAGTGTTGATTACTCCTTGTAGTTGATGCTAGTTGGTTTATTTGGTGGAAGATCATATGTTCAGATCCTATATGCATATTAATACCCCTATGATTATGAACATGAATATGCTTTGTGAGTAGCTACGTTTGTTCCTGAGGACATGGGAGAAGTCTTGCTATTAGTAGTCATGTGAATTTGGTATTCGTTCGATATTTTGATGAGATGTATGTTGTCTCTCCTCTAGTGGTGTTATGTGAACGTCGACTACATAACACTTCACCATTATTTGGGCCTAGAGGAAGACATTGGGAAGTAATAAGTAGATGATGGGTTGCTAGAGTGACAGAAGCTTCAACCCTAGTTTATGCGTTGCTTTGTAAGGGGCTTATTTGGATCCATATGTTTCATGCTATGGTTAGGTTTACCTTAATACTTTTGTTGTAGTTGCGGATGCTTGCAATAGAGGTTAATCATAAGTGGGATGCTTGTCCAAGTAAGGATAGTACCCAAGCACCGGTCCACCCACATACCAAATTATCAAAGCACCAAACACGAATCATATGAACGTGATGAAAACTAGCTTGATGATATTCCCATGTGTCCTCGGGAGCACTTTTCTCTATATAAGAGTTTGTCCAGGCTTGCCCTTTGCTACAAAAAGGATTGGGCCACCTTGCTGCACTTTACTTACTTTTGTTACTTGTTGCTCGTTACAAATTATCCTATCAGAAAACTATCTATTACCACTTATTTTAGTACTTGCAGAGAATACCTTGCTGGAAACCGCTTATCATTTCCTTCTGCTCCTCGTTGGGTTCGACACTCTTACTTATCGAAAGGACTACGATAGATCCCCTATACTTGTGGGTCATCAAGACTCTTTTCTGGTGTTGTTGCCGGGGGAGTGAAGCGCCTTTGGTAGGTGGAATTTGGTAAGGAAAAATTTATATAGTGTGCTGAAATTTACTATCACTTGTTACTATGGAAAGTAATCTTCTGAGGGGCTTGTTCGGGGTATCTTCACCTCGACCAGTAGAGCAAAGAGTTGCCCCTCAACCTACTGAAAATGAAAATGTCTGCTTTGAAATTCCTTCGGGTATGTTAGAAAAACTGCTAGCTAATCCTTTTGCAGGAGATGGAACAACGCATCCTAATGAGCACCTAATATATGTGGATAAAGTTTGTGGATTATTTAAGCTTGCAGGTGTGCCTGGAGATGTTATTAAGAAGAAGGTCTTCCCTTTATTTTTGAAGGGAGATGCATTTACATGGTATAGGCTATGTGATGATACGGGGTCATGGAACTACAAACGATTGAAATTGGAATTTCATCAGAAGTTTTATCCTATGCATCTTGTTCATCATGATCGCAATTATATATATATATAAGTTCTGGCCTCGCGAAGGAGAAAGCATCGCTCAAGCTTGGGGCAGGCTTAAATCAATGTTATATTCATGCCCCAATCATGAGCTCTCAAGAGAGATGATTATTCAAAATTTATATGCTCGGCTTTCTGATAACAATCGCACCATGCTCGATACTTCTTGTGCTGGCTCTTTTATGACGAAGACTATTGAATTCAAATGGGATTTATTGGAATGAATTAAATGCAACTCTGAAGATTGGGACCTCGACGAAGGTAAGGAGTCAGGTATGACACCTAAGTTTGATTGTGTTAAATCTTTTATGGATACCGATGTTTTCCGTAAATTTAGCACTAAATATGGACTTGACTCTGAGATAGTAGCTTCTTTCTGTGAATCTTTTGCTACTTATGTTGATCTCCCCAAGGAGAAGTGGTTTAAATATCATCCTCCCATAGAAGTAAAAGTAGATGCACCTATTAAAGTTGAAGAAAAGACTATCACTTATAATGATCCTATTGTTCCTACTTCTTATGTTGAGAAACCACCTTTCCCTGTTAGGATAAAAGATCATGCTAAAGCTTCAACTGTGGTTCGTAAAAGCAATATTAGAACTTATACACCTCCTGAGCAAATTAAAGTTGAACCTAATATTGCTATTGTTAAAGATCTTTTGGCTGATAATATTGATGGGCATGTTATTTATTTCTGTGATGAAACTGCTAGAATTGCTAAACCTTGTGCTAAAGATAAACCTAGACCTGTGGTAGGCATGCCTGTTATTTCTGTTAAAATAGGAGATCATTGTTATCATGGCTTATGTGATATGGGTGCTAGTGCTAGTGCAATACCTATTGACCTATATAGAGAAATTATGCATGATATTGCACCTGTTGAGTTAGAAGATATTGATGTCACAATTAAACTTGCCAATAGAGATACTATTTCACCAATGGGAATTGTTAGAGATGTTGAAGTCTTGTGTGGGAAAACTAAATATCCTGCTGATTTTCTTGTTCTTGGTTCCCCACAAGATAGCTTTTGTCCCATTTATTTGGTAGACCCTTCTTAAACACTGTTAATGCTAAGATAGATTACAAAAAGGATGTTGTTACTATCGTTTTAGATGATATGTCTCATGAATTTAATTTATCTAAATTTAGTAGACAACACCATGAAGAAGAATTACCTAGTAAGGATGAAATTATTGGTCTTGCTTCTATTGTTGTACCTCCTAGTGATCCTTTAGAACAATATTTGCTAGACCATGAAAATGATATGTTTATGAATGAAAGAAAGGAAATAGATGAAGTATTCTTTAAACAGGAACCTATTCTGAAACACAATTTTCCTATTGAAATCCTAGGGGATCCTCCGCCACCCAAGGGTGATCCCGTGTTTGAGCTTAAACCATTGCCTGATACTCTTAAATATGCTTATCTTGATGAGAAAAAGATATATCATGTTATTATTAGTGCTAACCTTTCAGAGCACGAGGAAGAGAGATTATTGAAAACATTGAAGAAGCATTGTGCTGCTATTGGGTATACTCTTGATGATCTTAAGGGCATTAGTCCCACTCTATGTCAACATAAAATAAATTTGGAAGAAGATGCTAAACCAGTTCGTGATCATCAACGACGGCTGAATACTAAAATGAAAGAAGTGGTAAGAAAGGAAATACTAAAGCTTCTTGAGGCAGGTATAATCTATCCCGTTGCTGATAGTCAGTGGGTAAGTCCTGTCCATTGTGTCCCTAAGAAGGGAGGTATTACTGTCGTTCCTAATGATAAAGATGAATTGATTCCTCAAAGAATTATTACGGGTTATAGGATGGTAATTGATTTCCGCAAATTAAATAAGGCCACTAAAAAGGATCATTACCCTTACCTTTTATCGATCAAATGCTAGAAAGATTATCCAAACATACACATTTTTGCTTTCTAGATGGTTATTCTGGTTTCTCTCTGATACATGTGTCAGCCAAGGATCAATCAAAGACTACGTTTACTTGCCCTTTTGGTACTTTTTCTTATAGACGTATGCCTTTTGGTTTATGTAATGCACCTGCTACCTTTCAAAGATGCATGATGGCTATATTATCTGACTTTTGTGAAAAGACTTGTGAGGTTTTCATGGATGATTTCTCCGTCTATGGATCTTCTTTTGATGATTGCTTGAGCAACCTTGATCGAGTTTTGCAGATATGTGAAGAAACTAATCTTGTCTTGAATTGGGAAAAGTGCCACTTTCTGGTTAATGAAGGTATTGTCTTGGGGCATAAAGTTTCTGAAAGAGGTATTGAAGTTGATAAAGCCAAGGTTGATGCTATTGAAAAGATGCCATGCCCCCAAGGACATCAAAGGCATAAGAAGTTTCCTTGGTCACGCCGGATTTTATAGGAGGTTCATTAAGGACTTCTCAAAAATTTCTCGGCCTCTAACTAATTTATTACAAAAATATATACCATTTGTCTTTGATGATGGTTGTGTAGAAGCATTTGAAATACTTAAGAAAGCATTGATCTCTGCACCTATTGTTCAGCCACCTGATTGGAATTAACCCTTTGAAATTATGTGTGATGCTAGTGATTATGTTGTAGGTGTTGTTCTAGGGCAAAGAGTTGATAAGAAATTAAATGTTATTCAATATGCTAGTAAAACCCTAGACAATTGCTCAAAGAAATTATGCTACTACTGAAAAAGAATTCTTAGCAGTTATATTTGCTTGTGATAAGTTCAGACCTTATATTGTTGATTCTAAAGTAACTATTCACACTGATCATGCTGCTATTAAATATCTTATGGAAAAGAAAGATGCTAAACCTAGACTTATAAGATGGGTTCTCTTGCTACAAGAATTTGACTTACATAATATTGATAGAAAGGGAGCTGAGAACCCCGTTGCAGACAACTTGTCTAGGTTAGAAAATGTGCTTGATGACCCACTACCTATTGATGATAGCTTTCCTGATGAGCAATTAAATGTCATAAATGCTTCTCATACTGCTCCATGGTATGCTGATTATGCTAATTACATTGTTGCCAAATTCATACCACCTAGTTTCACATACGAGCAAAAGAAAAAGTTCTTCTATGATTTGAGGCTTTACTTTTGGGATGACCCACATCTTTATAAAGGAGGAGTAGATGGTGTTATTAGACGTTGTGTACCTGAGCATGAACAGGAACAGATCCTACGCAAGTGTCACTTTGAAGCTTATGGAGGACACCATGCTGGAGATAGAACTGCACATAAGGTATTGCAATCTGGTTTTTATTGGCCTACTCTCTTCAAGGACGCCCGTAAGTTTGTCTTATCTTGTGATGAATGTCAAAGAATTGGTAATATTAGTAGACGTCAAGAAACGCCTATGAACTATTCACTCGTTATTGAACCATTTGATGTTTGGGGCTTTGACTATATGGGACCTTTTCCTGCCTCTAATGGTTATACACATATTTTAGTTGTTGTTGATTACATTACTAAGTGGGTAGAAACTATTCCAACTAGTAGTGCTGATCATAACACCTCTATTAAAATGCTTAAAGAAGTTATTTTCCCAAGGTTTGGAGTCCCTAGATATTTAATGACTGATGGTGGTTCACATTTTATTCATGGTGATTTCTGTAAAATGCTTGCTAATATGATGTTAATCATAGAATTGCATCTCCGTATCACCCGCAGTCTAGTGGTCAAGTAGAATTGAGTAATAGAGAACTCAAATTAATTTTGCAAAAGACTGTTAATAGATCTAGAAAGAATTGGTCCAAGAAACTTGATGATGCATTATGGGCCTATAGAACTACATATAAAAATCCTATGGGCATGTCTCCGTATAAAATGGTCTATGGAAAAGCATGTCATTTACCTCTCGAACTAGAACATAAGGCTTGTTGGGCTATTAAAGAGCTCAACTATGATTTCAAAGTTGCCGGTGAGAAGAGGTTATTTGATATTAGCTCACTCCATGAATGGAGAACCCAAGCCTATGAAAATGCCAAGCTGTTTAAAGAAAAAGTTAAAAGATGGCATGATAAAAGGATACAAAAGCGTGAGTTTAATGTAGGTGATTATGTATTGCTATACAACTCTCGTTTGAGATTTTTTGCAGGAAAACTCCTCTCTAAATGGGAAGGTCCTTGGGTTATTGAGGAGGTCTATCGTTCCGGTGCCGTAAAATCCAACAACTTCGAAGGCACAAATCCGAAGGTGGTGAACGGTCAAAGAATCAAACATTATATATCAGGTAATCCCATAAATGTTGAAACCAATGTTATTGAAATCGTAACCCCGGAGGAATACATAAGGGACAGTTTCCGGAATGTTTCAGACTCCGAAAAGGAATAGGTATGTGATACGGTAAGTAAACCGACTCCAAAACAGTTTTTAAGGCAATATTTCTCCATTTTGGAATATTTAGAAAAATAGAAAAATAAGAAGCAGTCCGGGAAGGACACGAGGCCTCCACGAGGGTGGAGGGCACGCCCTACCCTACTAGGCGCGCCCCCTACCTCGTGGTCACCTCATGCGCTTTCCGGACTCCATTTTCTTACACGACACACATTTTGGTCGGTAAAAATTCATTATATAATCTCTCGGGGGTTTTGACTCCCGTATCACGCAATTATCCTCTGTTTGTGTTTCGAGCTGTTTTTCTGACAGATCCAGGACGTCATGTCGTCTTCAAGTGCCCCCAAGGACCAGTTCTTCGAGAAGGTCATCAACCCCTACCTCGCGGAGGTGCTGCAACACCCTCAAACCATTGAGATGCGTGAGGGGTTGTTGCACATCCGCGATGTTGAAGGACCAAGGAAGACCGGAATCACGGAGGCAAGGCTCGAGGCATTGGAGCAAGATGTTTTCAAGTGTCAGGAGATGGTGGAGCATGGAATCGATTCCAATCACATTATGATCACGGAGTTCACCAACAACCACAAGCTGGACGTCAAGGGCATTGGGGAGGCCATCTTCAAGCTTCATGAGAAAATCGAGCACCTCCAAGCCTAGATCTATGACCTGCAAAATCAAAACTGTGAGTATGAATATAGATTCAAGAGGATGAGTTTGGCTGCAGATTTGAGGTTTCAGGAGACTCGATCATCCTTCTATGATGGTGAGCCTATGACTTGGAAGAAGGACGACAAGCCTACTCCATCAACAAAACCATCACCTTCTCCACCAACAAAGAAGAATTGAGTATCTAGTATGGGCACTCCCCTTGGAAACTGCCAAGCTTGGAGGAGTGCCCAGGTATTGTATCACCATCACTTTTATCTTTACCGTTTTCCTTAGTTCGATCCTTTTGTTAATATCTTTATCTAGTAGAATAAAGTTTATGGCATGATCTAGTTTTGAGTTTTGCTTTATGATCCCTCTATGTAATCGAGTCCGTGAGCTATATATAATAAAGATTAGTGTTGAGTCAAGGGCTTGATTATTTTTCCATGATCCTAAGTGAATAAAATAAAAGAGAAATAAATAAAAAAGGAAACAAAGAGATCATATGGATCTTATGGAGAGTAATGAGCTCACATAGAAAAAGTATGATGAATAAAAGTTGGTGAGAGTTGACAAACATAGTTTTGGTCATCGTTGCAATTAATAGGAAGCAATAAAGAAAGAGAGGTCTTCACATATAAATATACTATCTTGGACATCTTTTCTGATTGTGAGCACTCATTAAAATATGACATGCTAAAGAGTTGACGTTGGACAAGGAAGACAACGTAATGGGTTATGTTTTCTTACATCTGAGATAAATTATATTGTCATGGATCATCCAACATGGTTGAGCTTGCCTTTCCCCTCATGCTAGCCAAATTCATCGCACCAAGTAGAGATACTACTTGTGCTTCCAAATACCCTTAAACCAGTTTTGCCATGAGAGTCCACCATACCTACCTATGGATTGAGTAAGATCCTCCAAGTAAGTTGTCATCAGTGCAAGCAATAAAAATTGCTCTCTAAATATGTATGACTTATTAGTGTGGGAGAAAATAAGCTTTATACGATCGTGTGATATAGAATAAATAAAAGCGATAGACTGCATAATAAAGGTCCATATCACAAGTGGCAATATAAAGTGACGTTCTTTCGCATTAAGATTTTGTGCATCCAACCATAAAAGCGCATGACAACCTCTGCTTCCCTCTACGAAGGGCCTATCTTTTACTTTTATCTCATACCTTGCATAAGAGTCATGGTGATCTTCACCCTTTCTTTTTACATTTTATCCTTTGGCAAGCACAGTATGTTGGAAAGATCTTGGTATATATGGCTAATTGGATGTGAGTTTTCATGAACTATTATTGCTGACATTACCCTTGAGGTAAAACGTTGGGAGGCAAAACTATAAGCCCCTATCTTTCTCTGTGTCCGATTAAAACTCCATACCAATAAGTATTGCGTGAGTGTCAGCACTTATGAAAGACTATATGATAGTTGAGTATGTGGACTTGCTGAAAAGCTCTTACATATTGACTCTTTCCTATGTTATGATAAATTGCAATTGCTCCAATGACTGAGATTATAGTTTGTTAGTTTTCAATGAAGTTTACGATTCATACTTGAAATTGTGATTGAATTATTACTCTAGCATAAGAAATCATATGACAAGAATTATGTAAGTTGCTGTTCTAAGAATGATCATGATGCCCTCATGTCCGTATTTTATTTTTATCGACACCTTTATCTCCAAACATGTGGACATATTTTTTGATTTCGGCTTTCGCTTGAGGACAAGCGAGGTCTAAGCTTGGGGGAGTTGATACGTCCATTTTGCATCATGCTTTTATATCAATATTTACTGCATTACGGGTTGTTATTACACATTATGTCACAATACTTATGCCTATTCTCTCTTATTTTACAAGGTTTACGTAAAGAGGGAGAATGCCGGCAGCTGGGATTCTGGGCTGGAAAAGGAGCAAATATTACAGACCTATTCTGCACAGCTCCAAAATTCCTGAAACTTCACAGAAGACGTTTTCAGAATGTATATAAAATACTGAGCGCAAGAAGTTCACCAGGGGGGCCACACCCTGCCCACGAGGGTGGGGGGGCGCCCTACCCCCTGGGCGCGCCCCCTACCTCGTGGGCCCCCTGGTGGCCCTTTGATGGCCATCTTCTGCTATATGGAGTCTTTCGACAAGGAAAAAATCATAAGCCATCTTCTCAGACGAAACTCCACCGCCATGAGGCGGAACCTTGGCGGATCCAATCTAGGGCTCCGGCAGAGCTGTTCTGCCGGGGAAACTTCCCTCCGGGAGGGGGAAATCATCGCCATCGTCATCACCAACGCTCCTCTCATCGGGAGAGGGCAATCTCCATCAACATCTTCACCAGCACCATCTCCTCTCAAAACCCCAGTTCATCTCTTGTATCCAATTCTTGTCTCCAAGTCCGGGATTGGTACTAGTAGGTTGCTAGTAGTGTTGATTACTCCTTGTAGTTGATGCTAGTTGGTTTATTTGGTGGAAGATCATATGTTTAGATCCTATATGCATATTAATACCCCTCTTATTATGAACATGAATATGCTTTGTGAGCAGTTACGTTTGTTCCTGAGGACATGGGAGAAGTCTTGCTATTAGTAGTCATGTGAATTTGGTATTCGTTCGATATTTTGATGAGATGTATGTTGTCTCTCCTCTAGTGGTGTTATGTGAACGTCGACTACATAACACTTCACCATTATTTGGTCCTAGAGGAAGGCATTGGGAAGTAATAAGTGATGATGGGTTGCTAGAGTGACAGAAGCTTAAACCCTAGTTTATGTGTTGCTTCGTAAGGGGCTTATTTGGATCCATATGTTTCATGCTATGGTCAGGTTTACCTTAATACTTTTGTTGTAGTTGCGGATGCTTGCAATAGAGGTTAATCATAAGTGGGATGCTTGTCCAAGTAAGGACAATACCCAAGCACCGGTCCACCCACATACCAAATTATCAAAGTACCGAACGTGAATCATATGAACATGATGAAAACTAGCTTGACGATATTCCCATGTGTCGTGGGTTTGTTATGGCAAATGTCCTTGTGAAAGGACTTAGTCGTGGAGCCATCGCAATGGGTTAGCTTAAGGGGGTTAAACCGGACAAGGGGACACAGGGAGTTTTATACTAGTTCGGCCCCTTCAAGGAAGGTAAAAGCCTACGTCTAGTTGTGATTGGTATTGCTAGGGTTTCGAAGGCCAGGGAGCGAATCCACTTTGTATGGCTCTTGAGTTGTTGTCTGTCCCCTAAACCGCTGCCGGGTCATCCCCTTATATACATGGGTGGCGCCCATTGGTTTACAGAGTCCCGAAGCCGGAGCATAAACATTTCCGGTTTGGTCTCTACACTTCCTATCTTACAAAGCAAGTTACATGATTAAGTCAGTTTGTATCTATAGGCTTTAACTCACTTTTGGGCCTTGGACCTTCGTAAAGCGCCATCATCTTCACATCTTCATGGGCTTCTAATCTTCACAAAGTTAATCCGGCTACTCCTGGCCGGTTTAAGTCCAGTAGTAATATCCCCAACATTAGGCCCCAGATTGATTTGAACAGGTTTCATGTCAATCCTTAGTAAAAACTTCGTCTTCCACATCTTCTCATACTTTGGTAAACCGCCGTGACGTCATGTTCTCAGATCATGGTAAACCATCATGACGTCATCTTCATTAATGGTCCTCCGACAATCGAAGCAACAACTATGCCTCACTTCCAAGTTTTGGCTCCTCGTTTTTCGTGCCTGACACCTATCCCTTGCCTTTATAAATAAGACCGGGGAGTCATTTTCACTTTTCCCCCTCGTGCCTCTTCGCATCGTCTTCCTTGCGCTTCAACCTCCAGAGCTCCGCCGCCATCATCGACCGTCGCCTCTGCTCCGACTCCGGCCGCTGCATCACCCTGAACACACCAGAATACTGCGGCATCTCTCCGCCGTTCCCGTGATACTAGTAATTCTTTTTCCTTCCAACCTAGATCTTGGTTTTAGGGTTACACTGCTCGTCGGAGTTCATCGAAAAACTCAGTGTTGTTCTTCTCTTTTCTTCTCTATAGCATCCCAGGCTAGGTTGGATCTGTTTATCCTTGCGCGACCATAGCCGTAATCATACTCTCCTCATTAGACTCTCTCTTTATATCAAGAACAACTTATCTGAATCTGCTGAACTATTTAAATACCTGAAGCTTGAACCTGAATCTATTCCAGTTTCTGTCATACCTTAGATCCGAAATTTTCATATACCTCTATGAAATCTGTTTCTCCTCACACCAATATAGGCGGTTTAACTTTGTATAAGCAATCTATACCATTAGCCCTCTGATATACCGCAGGAGCCTTTTACCTCCATAGTTATACTCCGGTTTAACAGTGTCTGGGTACCCCTGTTCTGGTATTGCCTTTTTATCCATTATTGCATTGGTCTCCGGTTGATGCAATTTCACATATCAGTATATCTTTTGCTCCATTGCATCTTGTATATCATCATGAGTGATTTATAAACCGGCCTTCCGTTTCCAGCTTATTTGTTTCGCAATGGCCAAAAAATTTACCGCTTGCAACTGGGCTCGTTCCCGGGTCACCGAGGAACAATTGAACGATATGGTCAGCATCGGCTCCTTGCCTAAGAGAACTGAAATTAAATGGCGAGTTCCAGGAGCAGAAAATCATCCGACCCCAAGGCAGGGTGAGGTGGTGGTCTTTGTTGACCACATAAGCCGTGGCTTCAAACCGCCAGGGTCAAAGTTTTACCGAGATGTGCTTGCCAATTTCCAACTCCATCCTCAAGACATTGGGCCCAACTCAGTATCCAATCTATGTAACTTCCAGGTCTTCTGTGAAGTGTACTTACAGGAAGAACCAACTGCGGAGCTGTTCCGGGACTTCTTTCACTTAATCCGGCGCACATAATTTGTAAATGGCCCCAACACTGAACTTGGTGGTGTCTCAATTCAAAAGCAGAAAGAAGTTGAATTTCCTCATGCCAAACTGCACAGCCACCCAAAGGAATGGAACCAGACTTGGTTTTACTGCAGAGACACTTCTCCTGAAGATGAGAATCCCCTCCCAGGCTTTCGTGATCACCGGCTTTCCAACACCCATCCGATGCCGCAACGCTTAAGTTCCGCAGAAAGGGCGAAATATGCCCCTCAACTCGCCAAACTCCGGGCTTTTATGGCCAAAGATTTAACAGGTGTTGATTTCGTGCGCTATTGGATATCTTGGAGCATCTTGCCGCTAAGCCGGCGTCCCGGTTTAATGTGTGAGTACACCGGTGAGGTTGAAGACCCTCAACGCCATTGCAACATTCAAATAACTAATGAAGAAGTCACTAAAGGTGTAAAGAAGATTTTGAATGAATCGGAACTAGTCTGTAGTCAAACCGGCTTGAATCCCTTCTATACCAAGAACAAACCGCCTGCTGTAAGCATTATACTTCCTTTTCATCTTTGATATCTTTAATTTGTGCAACTTGTAATCCTTCTTCTGTGTATGTATGTATAGGGTGATGACCCCTTCTGGAAACGGAAAACCATAGAAAAAGCAGTAAAGCCAACTGGGGATAAAGCAGTCAAACCATCTCGCCCCAAAACTAGGGCTGGAAAAAAATCTCGAAGCTCGCGAGCTAAACGAGTAGCTCATGACTCGGCTCGAATTGACTCGAACTCGAAGAATAACGAGTCGAGCCGAGCTTTATTTTAAGATCGTTTATAGACCGAGTTAAACGAGCCAATCTCACGAGTACTCGTATAACTCGTTAAGCTTGGTAAAAAAGGTTATCCAGTCAGCCCATCCGTTCACTGCCCAGCCGCCCAAGGCCCATCCGCCGAGGAATCTAGGATACTCATACGTCGCGTGACGATTTCGCTCCTTTCCATCCCTGACGATGTTGTAGATGGTCGTTTCCACTCCTGCCTTCTCTGTTTCTTTCTCCTCTGAATCTCGACGGCGGCGGTGCCGCGCCTATGCTGCAACCCCACCTCTCCGGCGAGCGACCTGCGCTTCTTAGGTGCGTACGTGCATATGATCCTTCCTTCCAGCACTGCTCATCTCCTCCTTCTCTTCCTTTAGTTACTTCTCTACTACTGATCTATATATATGCTCGCATTCTTCTGTCCGACCCAGCGGTGAGCCGCCGGTGACCATGGGGAAGACACCAAGCTTGGAGTCGAAGGCCGCAAAGAGGAGGCGATCTGGTCCCACTGACTCGCCGGCATCCGCCACTGCCCAGACACGGGCACACAAGTGCACAGAGCCACCACGCTCCAGAGAAGTTGCTGTAGTGCCTACGCCTGCAGAAGCAGTAATTAAATTCCTGCATTATTTCCTTTGTCTTGACTATATACAGTGCATATGCTCTCTTATATACTTGTTAATTAGTGGCCAAAATCTCTTGAAGAATTTGAAGTACGTGACTGCAATCCCGAGTTCACAGGATCATGTTTAACAATTGATGATCAGAATTGGCAAAAGATTTAGAACATTCCAAATAAAAAGTTTTCCATTCAAATGTAACTACAACTATTAGCCGTTAGGATTGCTACTATGTTTCTGATTCGTTTGCCCACTACAGTTGGGCATGTACTGATGCACATGTCACACATACAGTACATCTCCAAAGAAAAACCATTAGCCATTAGGATTGTTGCTATGTTTCTTATATGTTTTGTTTTGATTTCTATTTTCTTCTTTATGTGTAGGATAATCGTGATTATGAGTATGAAGAGTATGAGTTTGATATGGATGATGACATGTCTGAGGAAATCTTACTCCACATGTGATGATTGATTCTGGAAGTGAGGGTGAGCAAGAACATGGGCCAGTTGATGGTGTATCCTCCAAGCTGAAGAAGAGCCATAGAAGGAAAAAGGGTATTGCAGTGTCTCCCAAGGTGAAAAAAAGAGGGTGATAGGAAAGCGTTCAAAATGTTGGCAGCATTTTACCATGGTTCCAGTTGAAGGGGAAGAGAAAGAAAAGGCCAAGTGCAACTATTGTGGAGATTTATTTATTTACAAACAAGGGGGGCAGACTACTAGTCTTAATAGGCACAATGACTTATGTCCAGCATATCGAGCATTCATGAGGGGAAAATCACAAGGTCAAGATACACTCAACTTCGAGCCGGATTCATCACTTACATCTGTTTGCACTGAATATAATCCTGAAGAAACCCGTAAGATCATTGCTAAGATGGTAATTGTGCATGATTAACCTTTTAGAATGGTAGAACACAAATGGTTCAATATCTTGATGAGACATATGAATCCAGCATATAAGTTCATTGGTAGAAAGACCATAAGAAAAGAGTGCATCAAGGTTTATGAATCTGAGAAGGAACTTCTTAAGAAGAGTTTCAGGGATGTCGAACATATTTGTTTAACAAGTGACTTGTGGACATCAAATCAAAATCTCTCCTACATGGCTTTGGTCGCTCACTACATAGATGTCGATTGGGTTATGCAATGTCGTGTCCTGAACTTCATTGAGTTAGATCCACCACATTCAGGAAGCATCATAGCTCAAGCAATATTTGAATGTTTATGTGAATGGAAAATAGAGGACAAGGTCATCTCAATCACAGTTGACAATGCTAGAAATAATGATGGAGCTGTGAGGAATTTGATTAACAAGTTTGTTGCAAGGAAAGTAACTGGCTTCATTTCCACACATTTTCATGTTTGTTGTTGTTCTCACATAGTCAACTTGGTAGTGAATGATGGTTTGGCACCATTGCAAGCTTTTATTAGCTTGCTAAGGGAAACTGTGAAGTATTTGAAGAAGTCTCCTAGTCGCATGTATAAATTCCTTGAAGTTTGTAAAACACTGAATATAGAACCTGGGGCTAGATTATGTCTAGATGTGTCAACAAGGTGGAATTCAACATACAAGATGTTTGATTCTTGTACTCCATATAGGCCTGTTTTTCATGAATATGCAGATTCTGATATGAATTACACGTGGGAGCCTTCTCATGCAGATTGGAATATGTATTCCAAGGTGCAACCAATCTTGACGCAATTTGCTGAGATAACTAAGGTATTATCAGGATCTGTATACCCTACTGCAAGTATCTTTTACCCTTATATAGTGACTGTCAAAATGGAGATAGCGGCTGCATGTCATTCTAAAGATAGCATCTATCAGCTATGGCATACGCAATGATAGATAAATTTGATAAGTATTGGGCGGAGAAAAACAATGTTATGGTTCTTGCTACTATTTTAGATCCTAGGTGGAAGATGAGATTTGTTGGTTACTGTTTTAGAAAGATTTATGGTGAAACCAAGGGCCGTGAGGAGGAAGCTGAGGTTAGGAAGGAGTTGTATGACCTATATGAAACTTATGAGGCTGAGTATCACCAAAAGAATTCTGCTACTCAAAATACTGGAGGTACGTCTTTGAGTATGCAATCAAGGGCATCAACAACCACAGTACGACCAAGTGGTTTTCGGAACTATCTACAAGCAACAGCTACAGAAGCATCTAAATCAGATTTGCTCCTCTATTTGGATGAAGCAAATGTAGATCCTGAAGACACGACATTTGTGTTACTTGATTGGTGGAAGGTGAATGCTCATAGGTTCCCCGTTATATCCAAGATGGCACGTAGATTCTTGACTATACCGGCTACTAGTGTTTCTTCCGAGTCAACTTTCTCTACAGGAGGTAGAATATATCCTTGATGATTACCGGAGTTCTCTACGTCCAGCAATGGTCGAGGCATTAGTATGTGCCTCTAGCTTCATACGAGGTTCACACAAGGACAATCAACCACCAATAATAGTGGTAAGTCTTGTTATCAATATTTCTGTTACTTTCCATACAAATATTGTGTCTAACCTGCATGACATTCATTGTTTCCATGTACAGGATGAGGAGGAGGATGTTGAATTCATACCATTTCCTAAGAGTGAGGTGGCAAGCTCTTGAATGACAAGTTTGCTGACTAATCTATTTCTTGCTAGTAGGTTGTAATTATCAAATTGTTATATGTTTGATTGGTTCAAAAAAAAGCTATTAATTATCGAAATCTTATCTAATTTGGCATTTCAATTTGCACAGGTACTCAAAATAAATGTATATGAGATGCTAGATATGTGGGAGTGGAAGACCTTTTGGAGTTTTGGTAGATGCTAGCAGCATGTGATGGATGGATGGTTGATCATCAACAATTGAACATTGATGTCGCAGCTGCAACTTATGCTTAATTTCCTATCTCTCTATGAATTGTGGTATGTGCCCTTTAATGTAATGCGAACCTTGGAATATTATGCTGCATGAATTTTCGACTGTTAAGCTACCTACAATGTGATAGTGGTCTTTTATGTTGATTTTTAAGTACTTCTGGTTTCCGTACATGTTTTTGTCACAAGCGTGAATATTATGGCCATGCTGCCTTGCTGTTGTGACAAGGAAATTGCATCTGTTTGGTGATGTATATGTTTAATATATACATACTAATTTTTATCATAATTTAGGTTTTACGGGCATATATTTAACGAGCTTAACAAGCTAAACGAGCCAGCTCGCGAGTTATACGAGTCGAGCCAATCTTGAATTTGAACTCGTTATAGTAACGAGTTGAGTCGAGCTAGCTCGTTAACAAAACAAGTTTTAGCGAGTCGAGTCGAGCTGGCTCGACTCGGCTCGAATTCCAGCCCTACCCAAAACCAAAGCCGTCAAACGGACGTCAAAACGGAAAATGGCTGACCGCATCAACATGGAACTTGATGATGATGCTGATGATCCGGAAGTTGAGGTAGAACTTGACTCACTTGGCTCCCTTTTCATGCATCTCATTAACAATGATCTTCCTCAGGAGGACGCAGAAGGCAGTCAAGCTGATGATGTAGAGGTAATTACCCTTTCCTCTGGTTCACACTCTAAGCCAACACAAAAAACCCGTCAAGCAGTCCGGAAAGTAAGCTTTTCTCATCCTCTTGCTCATTTGGATCCAACATTTATTTTGAAGACTCAATAGCATGAAGCTCGCCGCACTACCCGGCACAGTGGCCAACAGGTTACTTCAAACGATTTACCTAACACCCTAGTTTGGAAGCACCGGTCTGAGGTCTCTCCTACTCCTGACAATTCTTACCCCAAGGCAGGTTATTTCAGACAACCTCTTAATCCGTCTGATTCAAATTATCAGGTGACACCTCCCTCATCTTCTGGTGAATCGACAGCAACTCAACTCCCCCCTTTGAAAACTGTGGCTGGGTAAGCTTTGTAACCTTTCATATCAATGCGTTGTAAATCTGGAATAAAATGTTAACCCTCTTTTTAATTTTGTCTGCAGAGCTAAAGCCAGACCCAGCAAGAAAGCTCGGGTCAACAATCCGCCCGAAGACCCAGCCACTTTTGAAGAAGAACCGAGAGGCGAACCGGAAGGCCCTCATCCTGAAGCCGCTTCTGACGACCCGCCCCTTCAAGGCCAAAACACCGATGAACCAATAGACACTGAACCTTCCGCGGCTGATACTGAACCGGCAGAGCCAAACCGGGCTAGTCTGGTGAGAGATGCCGAGACTCCATTATCACCAGCTAAACACACTGAAGGCCAAAGAGACGATGTTATCATTACTGGAATGGGCCACAGCTCTCCTGGCCATCCCGTAATCTTGGCTCAACATAGTACCAAAGAAGAGCAGGCTGCTAGGGAAAAAGGCAAAAGGAGTAGTGATTTATCAAATTATGCTCATCTCAGCGCTGAAGAACTTCACTCTGGCTTCTTGAACCGTCTTCACTAAAACCGGGACTATGAAGCCGGTTTGGTGAATTTGATGAAGGAGCGATATGAGGTATTTTCATCTCCCTTTGTTCGTTGATTCAAAGTTGAAATACTAGCCCAAGTAGCCCCCAAGGGTCGTTTTATGATGTTAAGCATAAATCGGGTCTTTGTAGCACTTTAAGTTTCTCATCATTGATCCTCAAAATGTCAGGTCTCTAATAAGAACCAAGACTCATCTTTTAACAATTAGATAACTTTCTGCAGCATAGCCCCCAAAGGCCGGTTTAACTTGGCAAGTTAATCCGGGTTTTAGTCCATGCATCCGTTTTAGAACAGACGCACATTAGCCCCCAAGTGTCCAGGATAATGCTTGCATTGTTCTGGAGACTTGTATAAAATGTAGTACTTTAGAGCAAATAGGCATTAGCCCCCAAGTATGAAGTGCATAACTTGTTATACGCTTTGTACTTAGAACATATATATCATGTTGTTTAATATACCTTCAATGTTGCAGGCTGAACTGAGAAATAGAGATGCCCGAAACTCTAACTGGCAAGAGAATGTGAAGTCACAACAAGCAGAAGCTGCAAAAGCCAAAGAGGAGCTGACCCAAGCCCTGGCCGTAATGGAAAAGCTGAAGGAATCTTTCAACAAAGATCGTGCTAACTAGGAAACCGAAAAATCCGGTTTAACCAAAAGAGCTGAAGACGCCGAGGCAGCCCTGAAACCAATTGTAGATGAACTAGCTGGCTTGAAACGGCAAATCAACGCTATAACTTCTGCTATCTTTGGTAAGTATCTGCTTATGTGTTTTGCGCAAGTCAATGAACCTTATCACTGACCAGAATGTTGATATAAATCCTTGGCAGGCACTCGGATTGCTCATCTTGGTACAGGCATGCAGATGAAGCTCAAAGCGGCGTATACTTTGATTGAACAGTTGTACTCTGGGTCTCAGCGGGCCATTTGCACGGCGGCTTACAAAAAATCGGCCCCAACGTTGATAAAAGAAACACTTGAGAAGCTGGCCATGTTACCAACCCGTATTGCCGAATTGAAGAAGGCAGCTGCCAGAGCAGGAGCTTTAACCGCACTTATTCGAGCCAAAGCCTGGATTCCAGACCTTGAAGCAGAGGATATCATTAAAGGATACCCATGCGTGAAGGAGGACGGTTCAAACTTCGACAATGATGACCTCCGGTGGCTGGCCAAAGAGATGCGGCCAGTAGCCAGCAAGCTGGCTGAAGACATAGACTTGTCCCATTTTCAACCGGCTTATGACGCTGAAGGGAAAAGACAGCCTGTCGAAATCCATGAAGTTGAAGAACTTGTGCCTCCGATTCATAAGCACACTTACGCTCCTGATATTAACCCATCCAATCTTATCCATGAAGAGGCAATATTTCAAGCTTTAACTGGAATCGATTGGTCGACGGTTGATTTCCAGCGTCTAGGGAGGGATGAAGAAGTGCCCACACCAACTGACCCTCAACCATCAAACCCTCCAGACGAAGCGTCTCAAACCGGTCGCCGGTTTACTGGCTATTGTGTGCCGATATTGTGAAAAACAATTATGCCATTGGAGCCGCTTTGAAAGCTTCTTGTAATAGGATAGCCAAAACTCCGTTATCTGCCATGCCATCGAGCATGTTTTGTAATACCTCGTGACAACTTGTGCCACCTTTTGGGATATATTTATGCATAGCCCATGATGAATTGCGTTCCTGGGTATAACAGCTTAAAAGTATCCAGCGGTTTACCGCTAGACGGGTCATGATGCCCAACAAGTATACAATACGTAGATGAATAATTGAAGTGTCTGTATAAAAAGCAATATGTGCAACATACCTCATTGGTTGACCAACGGTGTATACGGCAAAGGTGTTAATACCAATCCGGAACTTTGATAACCCCATCCTTATAATGCCGGATTATATAGTAAACCGGACTGGGAGAATTACCGGGTTTTCTTTATAACACTGGTGATTTAGTCAAACCAGACCGGGTCAACGAACACTGGTTTATAACTGATCATGTGCCGACAACTTGTAGTTGAAAAGCAAGCCAGGTCAAGGACGCCGGGTTATCAGAAGACACTTATGAATTTCAACAAATAAAACTCAAAAAGGAAATATGCAAGGCCTTTTACAAGTTGCCAGGCTCCAAATCGAGGCTTTTCATGGGCTGCCAGGCCTCTGAGTTAAACCATTTAACAAAGCCTTTTAACATGGGCCTCCAATTAACCAATCATCGTTTTAACTTTGACAAGTTCAGGGTCTGTAAAAGATTGACTTGTCAAATGTTCGGTGGGTCATACCAGGATTACCTGGACAGGAGTGGCTTACTTGATGAAGGCAGGTTAACCCGGGGTTTTAGGTGAATACACCAGGCTTCCAAGCCGTGGCTTGATAGCCAATTACAAGGGTCCTTTCAAACTCTTTGTTTCTTTGCAAAAAGAGCCCCCAAGTAACTTTGTGAGCTGTGCTCAGTGTGTGCCCATGTTTGAGTCTGTGCTTTGTGCAACACTCTCTTTGGCTCCACATATTTTTCTTTTGTGGCTTAAACGCCTATCAAGAGGTGTAGCTATGGTGTGACAACAACCAAGCCCCCTAGTGATATCCCTTCGTGGTTTCAAACCAATCAAGAGGTGTAGCTATGGTTCAAATATGACCAAGCCCTCTAGTGATTTTCTTTATATCCGTGCAGCTGCTGAGACCGGATTAATAAAAAACTCTGCTTTGTCAGTAAACTCTTGTAAGCACACACAGGATGTAAAAAGAGCAGATACCCCGCTGTAACGGAGGCTTCGGTTTATTATATGATATATACATCGTCATAAATATGTACATATGAAGTGCCTATGGCTTCAAGTATAGTAAGGCCGAAGAAGAGCTATGTTCCATGGCCGCTTGGTCTCCTCCTCCGATTTACGTGAATCTTTGTGCTCTCGAACATCAATGAGGTAGTAAGACCCGTTGTGCATATTCTTGCTGACCACAAAGGGTCCTTCCCAAGGTGGGGATAACTTGTGCATATCAGTCTGATCTTGGATGAGCCAGAGCACCAAATCACCTTCTTGAAAGGTTCTGGTTTTAACTCGGCGGCTGTGATAACGTCGGATATCTTGTTGATAAATCGCCGAACGTGCTGCTGCAAGATCATGCTCTTCATCCAACAGGTCCAGGGAATCTTGACGTGCCTTCTCATTATCAGCTTCAACGTAGGCTGTCACACGGGGCGAGTCATGACGGATGTCACTAGGAAGAACTGCCTCCGCTCCATAAACCATGAAGAAAGGACCTATTAGGTGTGGTGTTGATGCTCCATAACACAGAAGGTAGCTCCTCAACCCAACAACCCGATGTGACCATACGCCTGGGTTTGATACCTCGTAGAATTTCTTGATTTGCCCTCTCTGCTTGACCATTAGATTAGGGGTGAGCCACTGATGCTAGATCGAGCCGTATGTGCTCACGTTGGCAAAATTCCTCCATCTCCCCTTTTGACAGGTTAGTACTATTATCAGTTATAATACTGTGTGGAAAGCCAAACCGGAATATCACCTTTTTGATGAACTTAACCGCTGTGGCCGCATCACACTTACTGAGTGGTTCTGCCTCCACCCATTTGGTAAATTTATCAACTGCTACTAACAGGTGGGTCTTTTTGTCCTTGGATCGCCTGAAGGGTCCAACCATATCAAGCCCCCAAGTCGCAAACGGCCAAGTTATTGGAATCATCCTCAGCTCTTGAGCCGGAATGTGCGCACGACGGGCAAATTTTTGACAACCATCACATCTCTTGACTAAATCCTCCACATCAGCCTGCGCTGTCAACCAGAAAAAAACCGTGGCAAAAAGCTTTAGCAACCAAAGATTTTGAACCGGCGTGGTGACCGCAATCTCCTTCATGGATTTCTCGCAAAATCTCACAACCC
This sequence comes from Triticum dicoccoides, assembly GCF_002162155.2. Classification (NCBI taxonomy): domain Eukaryota; kingdom Viridiplantae; phylum Streptophyta; class Magnoliopsida; order Poales; family Poaceae; genus Triticum; species Triticum dicoccoides. The sequence goes on along the minus strand of NC_041386.1, from coordinate 34,859,053 downwards.
TCTTGAGGAGAAACACAACGCTGAATTGCTCCTGAAACGTTGTAATGATGTAACTCCCCGTTGAGTATGGTCATGGACTTGGAACCCCGGACTATCTGTAGAGCCAACGTTTCATCGTTTGGTAACTCACCCCGGTTCATGTAAGCCAGATATGGGATTGTCCAATCCGGTATGACGTGCAGAGCTGCCACAAATTGAGCCTCCAGATCCAGAATATCCAACTCTTCTTCGGTTGGTACCTTGACTGACGGATTATGCAATACGTCAAGAAAGACATTTGGCGGAACCGGTTTATGCTGAGAACCAAGAAGACTTAAAGCGTCCGCCGCTTCATTCTTTCGCCGGTCTATATGGTCCACCTGATAACCCTTGAAGTGACCAGCCACTGTGTCCACCTCTCGCCGATATGCAGCCATGAGTGGGTCTTTAGAATCCCAAGTGCCAGACACCTGTTGAGCCACCAGATTTGAATCCCCGAAGCACTTAACCCGGCTTAAGTTCATCTCCTTAGCCATCCGAAGACCATGGAGCAAAGCCTCATATTCAGCTGTATTGTTAGTACAAGGGAATATTAAACGGAGGACATAACAAAACTTGTCACCTCGTGGGGAAGTTAGTATGACTCTAGCCCCCGAGCCCTCCAACTGTCTGGACCCATCAAAATGAATAGTCCAATATGTATTATCTGGTTTCTCTTCAGGTGCCTGTAACTCCGTCCAATCATTGATGAAATCCACGAGTGCCTGGGATTTGATTGTTGTGCGGGGTATATATTTGAGCCCATGAGGTCCAAGCTCAATAGCCCACTTAGCAATCCGGCCAGTTGCTTCTCTGTTTTGAATTATATCTCCCAAAGGGGCTGAACTGACCACTGTGATAGGATGGCCCTGAAAATAGTTTTGAGTTTCCGGCTTGCCATAAACACTCCATACACCAGCTTCTGCCAATGTGGATATCTTTGTTTTGACTCAATGAGCACCTCACTGATATAATAAACCGAACGTTGAACCAGATATTCCTTGCCAGCTTCCTTGCGCTCTACCACAATAGCTACGCTAACAGCTCGGGCATTAGCAGCCACATATAGCAATAACGGCTCTTTATCAATTAGTGCTGCAAGCACGGGCGGTTCAGCTAACTGCCTCTTCAGATCCTCGAACGCTTTATCTGCTGCCTTGCTCCAGACAAAGTTATCTGTTTTCTTGAGCATCTGATATAAAGGGATGGCCTTCTCTCCAAGGCGACTGATAAACCGGCTCAAAGCTGTAATCCGGCCGGCCAGACGTTGAACGTCATTGATACACGCCGGTTTAGCCAAATATGTAATTGCTAAAATCTTTTCCGGATTAGCCTCAATGCCTCTGTTTGACACTAGAAAACCCAAGAGCTTGCCTGCCGGGACACCAAAGACACACTTCTCCGGATTGAGAATCATCTTGTAAACCCGGAGGTTGTCAAAGGTTTCTCGCAAATCATCTATCAATGTTTCCTCCTTCCTGGACATTATCACAATATCATCCACATATGCATGAACATTGCGCCCAATCTGTGTATGAAGGCAATTCTGAACACAACGCTAATAAATTGCCTAGGCACTCTTGAGTCCAAAGGGCATGGAGACATAGCAGAAGGCTCCAAAGGGAGTTATGAAAGATGTCTTCTCCTGGTCCTTAACCGCCATTTTGATCTGATGATAACCAGAATATGCATCCAGGAAACACAAACGGTCACAACCTGCCGTAGCATCAATTATCTGGTCAATACGAGGGAGGGCAAAGGGGTCTGCAGGCCAAGCCTTGTTTAAATCTGTGTAATCCACACACATACGCCAAGTGTCGTTTTTTCTTAAGAACTAGCACCGGATTAGCCAACCACTCTGGATGAAAGACCTCCATGATAAACCCTGCGGCCAACAAATGGGCTACCTCTTCACCGATAGCCTTACGCCTTTCTTCATTGAAGCGGCGGAGAAACTGTCGGACCGGTTTTAAACTTAGGATCAATGTTAAGTGTGTGCTCAGCGAGTTCCCTCGGTACACCTGGCATGTCAGAAGGTTTCCATGTAAAGATGTCCCGGTTCTCACGGATGAACTCGATGAGCGCGCTTTCCTATTTGGGATCCAGGTTAGCGTTGATGCTGAATTGCTTGGATGAGTCACCAGGAACAAAATCAATCATCTTAGTATCTGTAGCCGATTTGAACTTCAACGTCGGATCACGTTCCGTAGTCGGCTTTTTCAAAGAGGTCATATCTGCTGGATCAACTTGCTCCTTATAGAATTTCAACTCCTCCGTGGCACAAACTGACTCAGCATAAGCCGCATCACCTTCTTCACACTCCAAAGCGATCTTTCTGCTTCCATGCACTATGATAGTCCCCTTATGACCTGGCATTTTAAGCTATAGATAAACATAACATGGCCTTGCCATGAACTTAGCATAAGCCGGCCGCCCAAACAGGGCGTGATACGGACTTTTGATTTTCACCACCTCAAAAGTCAATGTTTCTGACCTTGAATCATAATCATCCCCAAAGGCCACCTCTAAGGCTATCTTGCCCACTGGGTATGCGGACTTACCAGGCACCACACCATGAAAAACTGTATTTGACGGTTTAAGATTACTATCTGTCAACCCCATTCGACGGAATGTATCATAATACAGAATGTTGATACTACTTCCTCCATCCATGAGCACTTTAGTGAACTTATATCCCCCCAATTGAGGGGCCACCACTAGGGCCAAGTGACCCGGATTGTCAACCCGGGGTGGGTGATCCTCTCTGCTCCATAAAATGGGTTGCTCAAACCAGCATAGATACTGAGGCACTGCCGGTTCAACAGAGTTTACTGCCCTCTTGTGAAGCTTCTGATCACGTTTACACAAGCTAGTACTGAAGACATGGTATTGCCCACTATTTAACTGCTTAGGATGGCTCTGATAACCTAACTGCTGCTGCTGCTAGTTCCCCTGATGGTCGTAGCCTCCCTGGTTGCCTTGGTGCCCTTGATTGATGTGCCCGGTTTGATTGCCTTGAAATCCTGAACCGGAACTGCCACCTCCGTAACTCGGCCCGTCGAAGCCACCTCCTGAACCACCGGGCGGGCCATTATCATACTGGAACATATTGGAGTTCTTAAAACCCTGCATGATGTAACAGTCCTTCCAAAGATGCGATGCTAGCTTCTCCTTTGATCCATGCTTTGGACAGGGCTGATTTAACATGCACTCCAAATTGGGGCCCGAACATCCGCCCCTCTGGGGCTGCTTGCCCTTGCGGCGCTAGCCGTTCTCCTGAGCATTGGTGTTAGCGACAAAGTGCAAGCTGTTGTCGGCCTTGCGCTTACCATTGTTCCCGTGACCTGCCGAATTAGGCTGCTGACCCTTGGCGTTGCCGTTCTTCTTTCCCTTCCCCAGTTTGTCCTCCTCTAAGTCCAGGTCCTTGGTATTATCTGAATCGGCGTATTTAACCAAAGCGGCCATGAACGTTGACATATCATTGCAGTGACGTTTGAGCCTTCCTAACTTCTGTTTAAGCGGCAGAAAATGGCAATTGCCCTCCAACGTTAGTATTGCGGTATCTGCATTGATACGATCCGATGAATGCAAAATCGCTGAGACCCGCTTGACCCAATGGGTCGTGGACTCCCCCCTCCTCCTGGACACAGGCAGCCAGATCCACAATTGACATGGGCTGCTTACAAGTATCTTTGAAGTTCTGGATAAACCGGTGCTTCAATTCGGCCCATGATCCGACAGAATTAACTGGTAAGCTCTTTAACCAAGTACTGGTTGTTCCCTCCAACATCATGGTGAAGTATTTAGCACATACCACTTCATCCACATCCAACATCTCCATTGCCATCTCGTAACTTTGAACCCACGCCTCTGGTTGCAAATCGGTGGTGTAATTGGGCACCTTACGAGGCCCTTTGAAATCCTTAGGCAGTCTCACATTACGCAAAGCGGGGTGAGACACGGCACCCCTAAGGAACTGAACACCACCCCTGGTTCTACTGACGTAGTAGGGTGAACCGGAGTATGTTGACGCGCCCCATATCGAGCTGCTAACTCGGCCTCCCGACGCGCGCGGCCATGATCTACAACATCTTGTGCATTAGCACCTCCCCCTGCCGGGTTGTGTCCTTGCGGCGAATTACGGCGACGTGCGCTGCTTGACACAGCTGGTTCATCCTCCACGTGTCTGCTACAGCTCCTGCTCGAACAAGGAGTGGAATGAATCCTCTCGCGACTGTGCGAGTATGCCTGCTGTTGATTTAGTGTCGTCTGAAGGAGATCTCTGGCCCGACGTGCCTCAATCGCAACTGGTGATTCGCCGTCGGTTGGGAGGGCTGCCAGGCGTGAAGCGGTGGCCACGATATTGTCCAACGGGTTGGAATAATGCCCGGGAGGTGTTGGTACATACTGTGGCACATCATTGTTCTGACGAGGCGGGTCCATTGTGCACGGCTGAACCGGCGCTCCTGTTCCTAGTGCCTCCGCCCGGTTCAGTATTGGCTGGTGTCTAGCTCCTACTCCTGCTCCTGGTGTGTTGAAGAGATTTTGTGGCTCATAACCCGACGGGAGATGCGATCGGTACCTTCTTCTCATGACTTCTTCGAAAGCGTTCTGATCCAGTCTAATCTGGTAAGCCTGAGCTTCCAGCTCGGCCCGTTCTATAGCCATCCTAGCGTTCTCTACCGCTAGGTCTGCTTTAGCCTGAGCTATTTGATCCTTCACCTTCGCAATCTCCGCATTGTGCTGATCCTGGGCTGCTGCATCCACCTCTGCAGCCATTAACGTTGCCAAAGCGTCGAACAGGTCAGACATGACCTGAGCCAGAGGCGGCGCAGAGCCACCTGCCCCCGCCGGCGTGGCTGTTGTTGAACCGGAGAGCATCGCTGCAGCAGTTGATGAGTGAGGCACTGACTTTGTGCCGGCCATGAAGATAGCGGCCCGGTTTGGCAAATCAGGGGGGTCCGAAATACTGTTGCCCTCGGATCCCCCATCAATCCGGCCATCTTGTAACTGATAGAGTGATTCGGTCTCTCCAAAAGACTCATCGTCAGAACAGACAACAGTTTCTCCGTCGGACGCCGGTCTGTCCTCATATCTCGCTCCATGGATGACACCTACGAAAACATGCTTTGTCACAGGCTGAACCGGCAAAGAACTTGCACGCCGAGCCGTTTCGATGATGTCGGTGCAGATGTCCGGCTCAGGGGCCGGTTCGCCGATCTCGCCGATGAAGACGTGAATCCCATCAAAGGGGACCCGGTACCCATATTCGATTGAATCGGCCTCGGGACCCCATCCTGCGTTGTCGATGTAGAGCTTGCCGCGGTTACTCTTCGTCATCCGGCCCACAGCGTATCCCTTGAGTCCATCAAAGCTGCCCTTCAAGAACTCGAAACCATCGTGCGATAGCCCCACGGTGGGCGCCAACTGTCGTGGGTTTGTTACGGCAGATGTCCTTGTGAAAGGACTTAGTCGTGGAGCCATCGCAACGGGTTAGCTTAAAGGGGTTAAACCGGACAAGGGGACATGGGGAGTTTTATACTAGTTCGGCCCCTTCAAGGAAGGTAAAAGCCTACGTCTAGTTGTGATTGGTATTGCTAGGGTTTCAAAGGCCAGGGAGCAAATCCGCTTTGTCTGGCTCTCGAGTTGTTGTCCGTCCCCTGAACCACTGCCGGGTTGTCCCCTTATATACATGGGTGGCGCCGTCGGTTTACAGAGTCTCGAAGCTGGAGCATAAACGTTTCCGCTTCAGTCTCTACACTTCCTATCTTACAAAGCAAGTTACATGATTAAGTTGGTTTGTATCTACAGGATTTAACTCACTTCTAGGCCTTGGGCCTTCGTAAAGCGCCATCATCTTCACATCTTCATGGGCTTCTAATCTTCACAAAGTTAATCCGGCTACTCCTGGCCGATTTAAGTCCAGTAGTAATATCCCCAACACCATGTGTCCTCGGGAGTGTTTTTCTCTATATAAGAGTTTGTCCAGGCTTGTCCTTTGCCACAAAAAGGATTGGGCCACCTTGCTGCACTTTATTTACTTTTGTTACTTGTTGCTCATTACAAATTATCCTATCACACAACTATCTGTTACCACTTATTTCAGTACTTGCGGAGAATACCTTGCTGGAAACCGCTTATCATTTCCTTCTGCTCCTTGTTGGGTTCGACACTCTTACTTATCGAAAGGACTACGATAGATCCCCTATACTTGTGGGTCATCACACATCGCCGTTCTCTGTCTCCCGCCGCCAACGCTGCCACTGGCCCGGCGGGGAACGAGCAGCGGGCGTCCTCGCTGCATCCTTTGGTGCAGCAGGACGGCTGCACCGCCACTCCATCGCTGACCCCTGCCGGTTCTTCATCTCACGCGCACCGCGCTCCCACGGAGGCATGGGCCGCGCTCCTCACGGCGAACGAGCTCCTGCGCTACCGCCCCGTCGACAACCTCTACGAGGAGTGGCTCTACCGAGTCGCCGAGCTCGTCCGCGCCGCAGGGGGCTCTCCGGCGCCGTCCCACTCTCTGCCTCCCCCTCAACCAGCCGCGGGCGACGGGGCTCATGACATGCCTCCACCAGCTCAGCTCCAAGACGGCGCCTTGGCACCAAGGCGCGCGGCTCCGCAGCATGACCCGCCGCGCCCGGCGCCCGCACGCAAAGAGAGAAGCTGCCAAGAAATTTCGCGGCCACGAGAAGCTGCACCTGCGCTCCCCGTGCCACCTCGTCAAGACCGCGCACCGCCTGCAGCGGTGCAGCGCGGACCTCGTCAAGACCAAGCTCCACCTCCGAAGTGGGCCCCGGCAACCACGGCTGGCTGCCGCGCCTTCACCCCCAAGCTGCGTAGCGTCGTCTAGTTGGGCAAGTTCAAGCCAGATCTGCCTCCTTGCTATGACGGTACCGCCGACCCCACGGAGTCCCTGCAACTCTATGAGCTGAGCATCGAAGCGGCCAACGGTGACGAAAAGGTCATGGCGAACTAGTTTCCATGGCTCTCAGGGATGGAGCTCGCTCTTGGCTCTTGAACCTGCAGCACGGCTCGATCTCCTCCTGGGACGAGATGCGCGACCGCTTCGTCGCCAACTTCCAGGGCACTCGCGACCGCCCACCGGCCGCGGGTGATCTACGCCGCATCAGGCAGCAACTAGGAGAGACCCTCCAGAAGTACATCCAGCGCTTCAACAACACCGGCCTTAAGATCCCCAAGGTCACGGACGAGGCCATCATCTCCGCGTTCTCCGACGGCGTCCGTGACGTCAAGATGAAGGAAGAGCTCGCCATCCACGAGGAGCTCTGCACATCTCAGGAGTTGTTCAACCTGGCGACCAAGTGCGCAAGAGCTGAGGAGGGGCGCTGTGACGCCCGGATACTTAAGCTACAGTGAACCTCTACTAATGATGCCACGTCACCTCGATTACTGTTGCTAGTCTCACGTTAGTTCGAAACCGGTTTGAATTTAAATTAAAAATTAAGAAAACAATAAAAGTTTTCTGATAATAAAACTAAAATGTTTGAAGTGAGCCAAATAATTCATAAGAAACAGTGGTGGAGAAACCACTCCTTTATAAAATGTTAAATGCTCGGATATAAAAGAAATTGATTAAATGCCTTTTACAATTAATAAGATATTAAACCACTTTATTTAGTTGCCAACAATTAATGAGGCAATAGATTATTTATTACTACTAATTAGGTACTAGTTGTAGTTTTTCTAAAACTAAATAAATGAAAAGATAAACTAAAACAATAAAAGAAAAAGGAACACAAACAAAAAAATGAAAAGGAAGCCCCCTGGCCAACTGGGCCAAGAGGCCCAGCCGGCCAGCACCAGCCCCCTGGCCGAAACGGCCCACTCCGACCCCCTGCATAACCCCCTCCCCCGAACCGAACCCTAGCACCGTTCCCACGTTCCCCCACTCCCCCTCCCCCCACGATCTGGATCGGGATCGCCCCGATCCCACGCCGCCCTGCGACACGATGACGGCGCTCGTCGCCGGTGCCAACCTGCTGTCGTCGTCTCGTTTCCCTCCGGGCGCCTCCCCCTCTCCCCTCCTCTGCCCCCCGATTGGATTGGGGGGGATCGAACCGCCGCCGCCGCCGCCCGGAACGCCACCGCCGTGACTCGCCTCGTCGACGGCCACCTCGTCGGACTGCCTCCTCGACGCCGTCGTCCCCGTCTACCTCCCCACGCTCTGCTGCCCTTGACCCTACGACTCCGCGGTGAGGCCATCGGCCTCTCTTCCTCTGCTCATCGCGCCGTCCCGCAGTCATGCACGCGCCGGCCGGTGCTCGTGCCCGCGGTGAGCACGTGCGCACCTGCTGCACCCGCGCATCGCCCGCACGCCAGCCTCGCTTCACTGTCGATGTCGTCCGCACGCCGCTCGCCTCCTATGCCGCTTCCCCGCTGCGGCGCGTCTGCTCTGCTCCCGGCGCTCGCTCGCCCGGGGCACGCGGTGACCTCCCGAGCCACGCGCCCGCCTGGGCCTCGGCTGCCCAGGGCCACGGCCCCGCGGCCCGCGCTCGCCATCGCCACC